>NW_010519178.1:0-310 GCF_000687285.1 Phaethon lepturus | reverse complement strand
GGGCTCCTCGCCCCGAGCGTGCGGGCTGCGGCTTTCTTTGCGGCGATAAGGACCTCGCTGGACTTTGAATGCGCTGACATTTGCTCTGGGAACCGATTAAAAAAATGACACAGAAAGTTCCCAGAGGTCTAAAAGCAGAAACATGTGTTGGAATATGAGTACAGGCTTTTTCTTCTTAACTAAATTGAGCAGTAGGAGATAGGAGTTTGGGTGACCCCTTCCTCACAGTGGGTGTTACACGGACTCAGGCTTTAAGCACTTCCTTAAGGACCGTCAGGAGACTGGGATATAATTCCGTCAAAGAGGGCAG
>NW_010519177.1:5431-5712 GCF_000687285.1 Phaethon lepturus | reverse complement strand
TGAATTCCTTCCAAAAGCACCTTGGCCGTGGCCTGGGCGCGGGGGCGTGCTCTGTTTTGCTCCGCATTCTCTGAACGCTTCACGGAACAGCTTGTTTTCCTTGCGGTTTAACAACTGTGTCTTAGATAAGTTTTGCATCAGGCCCAGCTTGTGTGCACAAGCCTGAGAAAAGATCATAAAACCTTCCACAACAACAATAACAACAAAAATTAAAAAAAAAAAAAAAACCCAAAGCAAAAAGCTGGTATGTAAAGGCAAACACGGGGGGTGAGCGTGGATTT
>NW_010519177.1:3444-5371 GCF_000687285.1 Phaethon lepturus | reverse complement strand
GCTGGCACCGGAGACAACAGCTGGGTGGTGAATTTGGTGCTAAATTTGGGTCCTGATGCCCGGCAGCACCCCAGTCCTGGGTGAACGGGCTTGCTCGGGTGCCCAAGGAGCGTTGCCAGCCCTGGCAGCAGATTCCCCCTTGGGGTCTTCTGTGGCCGGTTTTGCTAGGACCCCCCCACCAAGAAAACACGAGCTGCTTTTTACTTTCCCCTAATTTTATTTTTTTCAAGCAAATGTAACGTATAGAAGGGGTGAGACCCCCCCCCAGGTCCTTGCCCCTGCTTGCTCTGACCCTTGAAGACGCAGTTGTGGGTTTGATCTTCCCGTTCCTTCCAAGCTGGGAGGGACTCGGAGTCAGAATATGATGCAGGACGGGAGCCAGGGTGTAAATGGGGAGGTGGGGGGGAGCTTTTGCTTGCCCTTCCTGGGGTCCCCAGGCGGTGCTGGGGCTGAGCCCGGGCACAATTCACTGGGAAGGGGTTTGATATCTGTGTTTTATGGAGGAGACGCGGTTCAGGGGCAGACGGGCGCTTTCCCCAGGTACCACCTCGCCCGTCCCTGTCCCCATCCCTCTGCTTTGCTGTCGAATGGACACGGTTTTTATTTGCTTTGTATCCTGTCCCGTTGCTTGTAGCATGGTTTAATTGTCCTTAATTCCCTTTTAATTGCCCTTCCTACCCTTTTTAATTAGTTGCCCTTCCAGTGATGAGGGAGGGCAGAGCCTGGCTCTGGTGGGACCATCTTTGGTCCCATTTCCCCTCTTTCTTCATATCTTTTGCCCCAAAAGCTGCTGCTCCTGACTCCTTCTCGACTGGGTGAGGACACGGCCCCGCTGGGCAGCAGGCTCTGGATTCATGAATGGTGCTTCGTTAGGCAGGGTGGGGTGCTGAGGTGGGTGCCCCCCCTCGAGAAGGTGACTAATATCTCAAGACCAAGATTTCCGTCACCCAGCCCGGGCGTGCACCCTTCCTCCTGGCTGGGCATTTAACACCTCCTCGCCCTCTCCTCCTCCTCGACCTGGCTGCTCCGGAGCAGGGAGCAGCTCAGTTACGGGGTGGCAAAGCCAAGCCCAACTCTGAGCCAGGCTTAGGCTAGGATTCATCCTCGGGGAGCGGTTTATCAGCGAGCAAAGCCTCCCATGTACCCCAAAGCTTCCCGCCTTAACTCCCCACCCGGTAAGTTAATTTTCTATCCATGTCGTGACGGGGCTGAGCTGGCCCCGAGGTGGCTCCGACCGCGGCTCTTTGCTGCCTTGTTCCAGGAGCGAGAGGTTTCGGAAGAAGAAAAAAGTTGCCTCGCTTCCCTGGCTGGAGTTTGCGCGCGCATTAAGTTCGCGACATCTCCTTTCCCCCCGGGCCGGGATGGTTGAATCGAAGGTGTTGGAGGTTCCCCAAGTACGTGATGCTCTTCGCTGTCATCCCGCTCGGCTGCTCCTGTCCTTTCTGCCTGGCGCGGTGGCGGCACGTTTGGCTTCGTACCTGTGGTGGCTGGTGCCGGTTGGATGCTTGAGCCAGGGCTGGGTTTAAAACCTCCCCCCAAGTCATCGCCACGGGCATTGGTTTGGGGCTTTGCTGTCGAAACCCCACCGGAGGCCCGTTTTCCCTCTTTAATTGTTTTTTTTTTTTCTTTTTTTTCCCCTTTGGAATTTCGGTGTGTAACCTGTGTGGCTGAGGCTCCTTGGGAAGCGTGGCCGCTTGCCTGGCTTTTAGAAACTCGGGATAAATCAAACCTTTGGTGGCTGCAGGGCAGAGGAATGTGAATGCAAATGGAAATAAATCCCCTGGGGAACCCCCGCAGCCGCTCACCCAGAGGTGCAGAGAGGGCAAGCCGGGGGTGGTGCCTTTTGGATGGGGTTTTCGGGGATGGCTCCGACTGGGTTTTGACCTCATCCGATGCTTTTTCCCTCTTTTTCCATTCCAGGTGACCG
>NW_010519177.1:2784-3192 GCF_000687285.1 Phaethon lepturus | reverse complement strand
GTGGGGGGCAGGGCGGCGGCGGGGAGGTCGATTTTGGGGGTCTTTGATCCTCTGGGCTCGGGCAGCCGGTAGCCCTCGGGCTTTGCGGTAGCAAACCGGGGTGGAGGCACCCGGATGGAGGGATGTGTTTGTGTGGCCTTTGACGCAAGGTGGGCAGGAGGAAATGGCACGGCGGCTTTTGGACCCGGGACAAAACCAACCTGGCTCCATCTCGCAGCCGCTCCTCCCGGGGCGACCGTGCCAGCCAGGGAGGGGGAGAAGGGGAAGGGCTTTGCTGGGGACGGCTCCGCAATGCTGGATCTGCCAGGACGTCCCTGGGGGGCTGCAGGTCCCCAGGGTACTGGCTTGACGGTGCTTTTCTCTTCCCCCCGGCTCTCCGGGCACCGCGGAGGGGAGATACTCGGGGGG
>NW_010519177.1:0-2722 GCF_000687285.1 Phaethon lepturus | reverse complement strand
TGGCGCTGTTTCTGGTGATGGTTTGGTACTCGATCTACCGGGAAGACAGGTACATACAGCTGTGAGTGGCTTTTGTTAGAGTTTAAAGGACCTCCTGCCCTCTCCTTCGCTCTCGGGAGGCGACGTCCTCCTGCGCAGGGATGCCGGAGCGTCGTCTTGCTGGATCCTGGGAGACCGGGGAGGTGGCAGCATCCTCGGCCGCTGCCGGAGGAGGGGGGCCACGATTCGAGGTTCCCCCTCGGCGTGTGTTGGCAGTCGGGCTCTGCAGGGTTTTTTTGGCAAATACTGTTGTTTTCCCGAGCCTGGGAGATGGTGGAGAACGGCAAAACCCCCCTCTCCTCCCATTCCCGGTGATGCTGATGGAGAAGGGGAAAGCGGAGAGCGCGAGGTCCATGAGCGGAGCAAGAGAGACCTCTTCTGATGCAAGGCTGCAAGCCCAGCAAAGAAATACCTAAAGCAGAGCTGACCTTAAATTGCTGGCAGTATCCCCAGCGCTGCTGGTACAGCGTGAATCCCACCGCGGCGGTGCCGGAGCGCCCTTTGCTGGGAGGGAGATGCAGAGGAACAGGCATAATTTTTATTTTTAACCTTTTCCTTTACAGCTTTTATTTCCCCGTGCAAGAAAACAAGACGACGTGCCCCCTTGGGGAGGTGGAAAAGAAAGCGGCACAGCTCATCGGGAAGTGAGTATCGGGGTTGGGTGCGAGGGGTGTGTGGAGCCAGGACCCCCCGTGCTGTCCCCCCACCCCGGTCTCACCAGCCCTTTGCTCCTCGGCAGCTACACAAGGGACCACCCGCTCTTCTTGCAGCTGAAGGACTATTTTTGGGTGAAGACGCCATCGCTCTACGAGCTGCCCTACGGCACGAAGGGAAGCGGTAAGCCTTGGCAGCGCTCGCCGTGGGTTTCTGCCTGCCCGTCTGTCTGTCCTTCTTAAAAGTGTCTGCAGGTTGATGTTTTTGGGGGGACTAGTCCCATGCCTCCTCTGCCCCCCACAAGTTGTTTGCTCAATTTTCAGGCTTTGCAGCAGGCGTCTGCTTGCCCTGGGTGCGTGTGGTACCTACAAAAGTGTTTAGGGTGGGCCAGGCTTTACTAAGCCCCAGCCAAGGATTATCCCCCCGAGATCTGAGGGGAGCTGGGATTAACGGCAGGAGATCTGGCAGAGATGGGGCAGTACCCAGGGCGTCGTAGCCTTGCTCATCTCCCCACCCTTGCTTTGCAGAAGACATCCTCCTGCGCTTGCTGTCGATCACCCACTACTCGCTGCCCGAGAGCATCCAGAGGTAATGCCGGGGTGGGTCTGGGGGCTCTTCTATCATTCTTGTCATCGTTTTGGGGAAATTTGCCCATTGGGGGCCCAGGGTTTGGCAAAATGAACCTCTACAACCCAGGGATGGTGGACGGAGCGTGGGAAGCTCTGTAGAGTGGGCAACGCAGGGTTAAAACACCCTCTTGGTGGTCAAAGCCACCCCGGTTTTAGAGCAGGTCTGGTTGAGACGGGGCTCTTCTCTCGCAGCCTGAAGTGCCGGAGGTGTGCGGTGGTGGGCAACGGCCACCGGCTCCGCAACAGCTCCATGGGGGAGACCATCAACACGTATGACGTTGTGATCAGGTACAGCCCTGGGTCTGTCCCACTGACCTCTCCCCAGTGCCACCTGCAGATGGGGTTGACACCTGTGATGTCCCCGTGTCCCCTGCCAAGGTTGAACAATGCCCCAGTCCATGGGTATGAGCAGGACGTGGGCTCCAAGACCACCATGCGCCTCTTCTACCCGGAGTCGGCCCACTTCAACCCCAGGACAGAGAACAATCCTGACACGCTGCTGGTGCTGGTGCCCTTCAAGCCCATGGACTTCCAGTGGATGGAGGCCATCCTCAACGACAAGAAGAGGGTAAGCGTGGTGGGGAAGCAGGTCCAACCCCTCCTTGACTGCTCTGGGGTCCAACCCTCATCCCACCCCACCCTTGGGGACCTACCTCTCTTATTGGGATGCCACTGGAAATCTCCATCCTCTTGCAGGTTCGGAAGGGGTTTTGGAAACAGCCCCCGTTGATCTGGGACGCCAACCCAGAGCAAGTGCGCATCCTCAACCCTTATTACATGGAAGTAACTGCTGCTAAACTGCTCAACCTCCCCATGAAGCAACCACGGAAGGTCAAACAGGTAAGGGGTGGGGTCACCCTTGAGGGGTGACGTTCTCCCCACCAGTCCCCCCCCACCATCCCCGTGCAATTTGCTAAAGGCCACGGCTCTTTGTATGTCTTCTCCTCCACCCTCTCCCTCCAGAAGCCCACCACAGGGTTGCTGGCCATCACCTTGGCGCTGCACTTCTGCGACCTGGTGCACATCGCGGGCTTTGGCTACCCCGACGTGGCCAACAAGAAGCAGACCATTCATTACTACGAACAGATCACCCTCAAGTCCATGGCGGTAAGCGTCTGCCCCCTTCGGTGATGCTCAGTGGGGTGGGAGGCTCTCCCCATGGGCACCCCTCACTCCCTTTCCAGGGTGGGCGTCGCGGTCCACCTTTGGGTGGTCATCATCCAACTTCTCCCTGTAGTCCCAGGTGGAGCCCAAGTCAGAGGGGGGAGTTGGATCTGGCTCATGTGTGAGCAGAAGGGCTCGTGGCCGGGGCGCTTGGGCAGGGTCACGTCCCCCCTTTTGGGGGGGGCCTCACTCCAGGTGAAGGCGTAGGGTCAACCCAACGCTGGCGGGGTGGACAA
>NW_010519176.1:579-1336 GCF_000687285.1 Phaethon lepturus | reverse complement strand
GGCGGGGGCCAAGGGCTCCCCCCGGCTCTACTCCATCCCCTCCCTCCTTCCCGGGACAGCTGCAGACCGACGTTGCTCCCGGCCGATTAATGGAAAGGGCAGAACGAGAGCTTGACTGCAAAGCCCCACAACCGGGGAGCTGCCAGCCTCCAAGAGAGGCTCCAAAAGCAGCGAGGGGAAGCGAGGGACGGGCCGTCGCCGGGAGCCTGAAACCTAAAACCGTGCCCAAAACCACAGGGGGTGGGTTACCGACGGCTGCAGCGCTGGCGAGGGGCAGCAGCACCCATTGCTCTTAAAAACAAGCCCAACGTAAAACGAGACTGTCACAAAACCATATGGAGACAGTTCATTTATTGAAGGTTGGAAACGTAAAGTCTGAGAACAAAGGAAATCGCTTTTTTCAAAACATTCAACCAAAACTCGGGTGGCTACCCTGGCCTAGAGGTTAGGTCAAGGTAAAAGCTATTTCCAGCTCAGCCACGAAGAGCCACGTGCAGATGGGATCCCCCGGAAGAGCCGTCCCCGGCACAGTGACCCTCCCAAGCCAGCCCTCCTGCACTGCCTTGTCCTGCGTCCCCACCAGGAGGGCACCACGCTGCTCCTCTCCAGATCAGCCCCTGCACAGCCACAGACCAAGTCCTCCAACGCATTTCACGCCTGAACCCAGCGCGTGTACGCGCTGGCGGCAGCACCCAGCCAGCCAGCCCCCAGCACGGGGCCGCTCTCAAGCACAATCCGGCTCCACACACAAGCCCGC
>NW_010519176.1:0-424 GCF_000687285.1 Phaethon lepturus | reverse complement strand
TTCCCATCGCCCCGCGGCACACACGCCGCCCCCGAATCCACTGCTGGGGTTTCCAGCGGAGGCGGTGGGACCTGCAGGAGGGGGCCAAGGGATGGAGTCGCGATCCCAAAACCAGAGCAGCTTTTGGAGCAAGGAAACCGGACGCACTGCAGTTAGAACAGCTCCCTCCACCCTGCGATCACAGTGGCTGGGATTCCCTCATTCCCCCCGGCCTGAGCCACCTCTGGTCCCTGCCCTCCTTTCACGCCGCTTCCTCCCCTCCATCCCCCAGAAGCTCCTGAACCCACTGTCACCAACAGCTCAAGTGGAACCACCCAACAAGTCTCCCCAACCCCTCACCGGGGTCTCCTGCAGCACCACAAAATTAAAATGAACAGAACACTGAGATATAAGTTACTGCTTAAATTATTTGTAAAACATCTTA
>NW_010519175.1:1134-2396 GCF_000687285.1 Phaethon lepturus | reverse complement strand
TGGGAGGGATAGGGAGACGCGTGGGGAGGTCGGGGGCAGGTGGGAACTGCTGCCCCCCGTGGTACCGCTCTCCCTGCTGAGCCAGCCTTCTCTCCCACAGACGCTGGCCATGGGGCTGATGACGGGGATGATTGCCAGGTACACCCTGGGGACCCCACGGTGATGGGAGCTGGGGTCCCTCCTGTCCTCTGCTGCGCAGCCAGCTCAAATGAGAGGCTGCCAGGAGCTGGGGGAAACACTGGTCCCCTGGGATCGGGGGGACAGCAGGGTCCCTGCGCAGCATCAGGGCATGGGGGTCACCACCATGCCCTGGCAGGGGGATGCCGAAGCGTGGAGTGACTCTGGTGTCCCCTCTGCCCGCAGCATGTACGAGACCAACGCTGTCCTGATCGCCATGGTCATCACTGCCATTGTGGCCATCATTGTCACCATCTTCTGCTTCCAGACGAAGGCAAGGAGGAGGACGTGCCCTGGGGGGGCGGGTCAGGCACAGGGAGCCGGGCAGTGGGGACACCCTGGGCTCTCCTGTGACCTATGTGCTTGTGTCCCCCCCGGCAGGTTGATTTTACATCATGTCCAGGGCTCTTCTGTGTGCTGGGCATTGTGGTCATGGTGACCGGGATCATCACTGCCATCGTCCTCTCCTTCAAATATGTGAGCGGGGGGGACAGACGGGCTGTGGGGTGCCATGGGTGTCCCCGGTTGGGTGTCCCCAGGGCTGGTACAGGCAGGGGGGTTTGGGTGGTCCCCCCTTTGCCTGGAAGCAGGGTGTGGTGCTGGCCACAGCAGAGGCAGCTTGCCTGCAGGGAGAGGGTGGGTCGGCGTCAGCGTCAGTGGCATCTCCTTGGGATCCAGGTGCGGGCAGGACCTGCCCTGCCTTGCCCGCTACCTGCCAGCACCCAGCTCACCCTGCCCGTGTCTCCTTCCCTGCGCAGGTCCCCTGGCTCCATATGCTGTATGCGGGCATCGGCGCCATCGCTTTCACCCTGGTGAGCTGACAGCTGGGGTGGGCAGAGGGTGTCAGGCAGGGATCGGGGGGGGTCCCTCTGGTCCCTGTCTGACACCCTCTGCCCCCCCAGTTCCTTGCCTATGACACCCAACTTGTGCTGGGGAACAGGAAGAACACGATGAACCCCGAGGAATACATCTATGGCGCTCTCACCATCTACACAGACATCGTCTACATCTTCACCTTCATCCTGCAGATCGTGGGCCGTGATTAGCCCCGGGACCCCTCCCATCCCCCCACTTCCCACTGCCCC
>NW_010519175.1:690-964 GCF_000687285.1 Phaethon lepturus | reverse complement strand
CACCGAGACTGTGCCGGCAGTGCCGAGCTGGCAGCGGAGCACCATGGTCCTGCCTGGGTGCGTGGAGCTGGCAGTGGCTGCTGGGATCGTGCTGGGATTTTTTTGGCAGAGCCTGGTTGGTGTCCTTCACTCAGTGCCTTAAACACGGTTTCGGCTGTGCCCCCCTCCCTGAACTGCCGTGATGCCCAGTACAGGCGGGGGGCAGCTGGGACTCCCATGGCGGGACTTGTGGCAGAGCTCACATTGCAGAGGCCCTGCAGCCACAGATGTGGGC
>NW_010519175.1:0-205 GCF_000687285.1 Phaethon lepturus | reverse complement strand
TGGGCCCCCCGCCCTGAACTGCCGTGATGCCCAGTACAGGCGGGGGGCAGCTGGGACTCCCATGGCGGGACTTGTGGCAGAGCTCACATTGCAGAGGCCCTGCAGCCACAGATGTGGGCAAAGTTGCACTTGCTAAATAAAACACTTTAATTTTCCAGATGGTCCCAGTCTTACTGGTGTGGCAACTCCCCCAAAAAACCTGTGG
>NW_010519174.1:798-1860 GCF_000687285.1 Phaethon lepturus | reverse complement strand
GAGCCAACCCTATAAGCGATCCTAAAAGGCAAAACCCGAGCGCGGAGTTACTGGAAGAAGAAACCGGGGTTAAAAAGATTCCTCCTCTCTTCTTCATCATCATCAACCATCATTCATTCACTACCTTGACATTCCCTGGCTTTGATTGACAGCTGGAGTGGCAAAAAGCCATGAGACACGACAGTTTGGTTACATGTGGGTTGCTGACGGGCCGATCGTAACCTTCAGTTTGGGGGCTTGACAATTTTTTTTTTTTTTTTTTTTTTTTGTGCCCTTGAGGCAGGAGAACTAAAACCTTAAAGATTTACTGATGTATAAATGCTTGTCTGCTATTTTGAATGTAAAGTATTTAATCTTTAAAACAATTTATTCACAAGAAAGTAACATTGCTCTGGCAGGGAGTGAATTTTTTTTTTTTTTTTTTTTTTGCGTAGAGAAAGAAAAAAGGAAAAAGAGAGAGAGAAAAAGGAAAGAGAGAAAGAGAGAGAAAAAAGAAGAAAACACAGAAACTCATCGTGGTTCTTGACTGTTTTTTATATATTGTTGTTGTTGTTATTGTTGTTATTATTATTATTTACCCATATTGGAGGATAGGAGAAGTCTATAAGTGGGTTGGACAAAAAAAAAAAAAAAAAAAAAGAAGGAATCTTCTTCACTCTAAATCACTTTCTTTGCTGGACTGGGATATTAAATATACGACACATCCAGGAGTTTATTGGAGCGCAGACTGATGGCGCAAAGGGTAGGTTTAAATCTCCAACACTTACCTATATATAAATCCTCTCTTAAGAGGGGCCTGTCCGATTTGCTCTCCTCTGTTGCTGCTGATGATGGCGGCCACTATTAAAAAATAGCAGCAAAAATTATTCACTAGCTTTTTGTGTGTGTGCGTGAGTGTCTCTCTGTGTGTGTCTCTCTCTGCAATTGTTCCACGCTTTTTTCCTCTCCAGCTTTTCCCCCAGCAGCGCGATTTCCCTGCTCTCTGCCTGCTCAGTAGCAGGGGTTTCACAGGGGAAAGCTTGCTGCTGCTGCTGCCGCCGCCGTTCCTGCCCCTGCCCAGAA
>NW_010519174.1:0-749 GCF_000687285.1 Phaethon lepturus | reverse complement strand
TTTTTTTTTTTCACATATAGCTTCTTTTTTTTTTTTTTTTTTTTTTTTTTTGGTCTCTGGCTTTGACAAGGACAAGGGGAATTGCTACTAAATAATGTTTCTGGTAACTTTCAGATTATTTTCCCCCTTTATCTCCTCCCCTCCTCCCCGATGCACCCTACCTTTCCTCTCTCCTTCCCAGTGTTGATTTATTTATATAGTTGCTTTTGATTCTGCTTGTTGATTCATTTATATTTTATTTTTTGTCCTTCCTTTCTAATGCAGAGTAACTCTAGTTTCTCTCCTCCGTTTCCTTCCTTTTCATCCCCGTTTCCTTGTGAGGATTTCTCCTGCCCGAGCTGAAGAGGACCATCTCCCCCCGCACACGCAGGCACACACACACACACTTTCCCCCTTTACCTCTCCCCGCACCCCCACTCCTCCCTCAGCCTCTCCAGCCTCCGCTCCCGATCCCGGTTGGTTTTCATTTTGCACATTTCTCTCTCTGTTGTGGCTGTTCTTGTTTTGTTTTGCTCTGTTTGTGTCTGTCCGGGTGCTTTACTCTCTTCTGACTTTTGTTGTTGTTGTTTGTTTGTTTTTTTACCCCCCCCTCCTCTCTCTCTCTCTCTCTCTTCCCCTCTTTCTCTTTCTTTCTTCTCTTCCGGCCCGTTTTTTGACAGTACGATGAGCTGCCCCACTACGGCGGGATGGACGGAGTAGGGGTGCCGGCCTCCATGTACGGGGACCCCCACGCCCCCCGGCCGATCCCC
>NW_010519173.1:2447-4439 GCF_000687285.1 Phaethon lepturus | reverse complement strand
CTGATGAGCAACAAGCAGTACTACGACGCGATCTGCAGCGGGACCATCTCCAACACGGAGGGTATCAACAGTGAGTGCCGTGGGGACAGGGGACACGGGGCCGTTCGGGGGGACCTGGCGACCAGAACCCCTCCGGGATTCCCCGCTGGTGACCCCACGCACGTGTCCGCGCGCCCGTGCGCGGTCACGTGTGTCCCCATGCACACGCGTGTGCCCCAGGCGTGGTGAAGCCCGACACGTACAAGCCGGTGCCGGATGAGCCCCCGAATCCCACCAACGTGGAGGAGACGCTGCGGCAGATCCAGGCCAACGACGGGGCTCTGGAGGACGTCAACCTCAACAACATCAAGGTGAAGGACCTGGCGGCAATGTCCCCAGCGCGTCCCCAGGGTGCTAGTCCCGGGCCTGGGCACCCCGATCCCCATCCTGGAAGGGTCCCCATGGGGCTGGTCCCTACCCCAGAGTGTCCCCAGGGCACCCCAAGGTGCCTCCATGCTGGGGCATCACTGCAGCTCCCAGCTGTGGTGCTGCCACGGTGATGGGCCCCACCCTGGGGTGTCCCCGTGAGGCTTGGTCACCCTGTCCCAGGGTGTCCCTGCAGGGTTGGTCCTGGTCTTGGGGCATCCCAGAGGTGTTTGGCCCCTCCTGGAGTGGCTCCAGGGCACCTCAGGGTGCTGGTCCTCATCTGGGGCATCTGTGTCCCCTTGGTGACACCCCACATCCCTTCAGTGCCGCTTACATCCCTGTGTGACATCCAGCACCCTCTCGGGGATGCCCCCATACCCCTGGGGACATCTACAGCCCCCTCCCTGCCACTTACAGCCCCTTGGTGCCACCCACACCCCCACGGGGATGTCCCCATCCCCTCGGTGCCACCCACGTCCCCTTGCTGCAGGACATTCCCATCTCCACGCTGAAAGCCATCTGCGAGGCCATGAAAACCAACACCCACGTCAAGAAGCTCAGCCTGGTAGCCACCCGCAGCAACGACCCCGTGGCCAGTGTGAGTCCCGGCACCGTGTCCCCTGTGCCCCGACATGTCCCCAGGCAGGGAGGGGATGCGGTTCCATCCTGGGCACCAGCAAGGCCAGGTGACGGTGGCTTTTCCACCATCGCCTGGGGCATCGGTGGCCCAGGACATGCCAGCCGTGGGGTGCCAGCACTGGGTGACACCCCGAGGTGACACCCTGAGGTGACACGCAGGCCGTGGCCGAGATGCTGATGGAGAACAAGACCCTGCAGAGCCTCAACATCGAATCAAACTTCATCACCAGCGCCGGCATGATGAGCATCATCAAGGCCATGTACCACAACACCACCCTGAGCGAGCTCAAGGTGGACAACCAGGTAGGGGATGGGCACCCACAGGTGGCCTGCGGAGGGGACAGGGGTGTCCCCAACTTCCTGGCGTGCCTGGTTTCACCCCATGCCCACAGTGCCAGCGGCTGGGTGACACGGTGGAGATGGAGATGGCCACCATGCTGGAGCAGTGCCCCTCCGTCGTGCGCTTTGGCTACCACTTCACGCAGCAAGGCCCCCGCGCCCGTGCCGCCACTGCCATCACCAACAACAATGAGCTCCGTGAGTGCCACCCCGCGTCCTCTCACGGGGCAGGAATCGGCGTGGGGGTCCCGGCTCTGACCCCCGCTTTCCCCTGCCCCCAGGTCGCAAGCAGAAGAAAACCTAACAGTCCCCGCCACGGCACGAACGAGCTCCGGCTCCCTGGGGCCGCTGTTCTGCTCAGCTGCGTCCTGGGACAGGATTTGTGCGCGGGGGCCGGAATCGGGATCGTAGGGATCAGCTGAGGGAGCGTAACGCCGCGGGGAGGCAGCAGGGAGCCCCCTCTCCTCTTGCAGGGCTTGAGGCCCCCGTTAGCCTCCGGCCGTTAATCCACAGGGCCAAGCGGACGCCTGGATCCCTGCAGGGAGCAGCAGGGACGGGGTATTTATACCCGGGGGATTGGGTTACGGCACCAGGAAGGGTGGGGGAGCA
>NW_010519173.1:1928-2298 GCF_000687285.1 Phaethon lepturus | reverse complement strand
GGGGCCAGCACCCGTGGCCCGGTGAGGCGGGTGGGGGGACACAGGGCCTATTTATAGGTCCTGCCACCTATTTATAGGCACGAGCTGAGCAAGCGGGTAAATCCCCATGCCCAGGGGTAACGTCACAGCTGCCAGCGCGTGAGAAAATGAGCGTAACTTGGGCCAGGGACAGGAGGGGCTGGACCAAAACCCACATCAAGGTTGGCAGCATTCGTAGGGCTCTGGCCGGGGTGGGGACACCCCTAAAAGGCACCAGGTTGAGCATCCCGAGGTGGCAAAATGCTGGGAGCCCAAATGTCACCCCTCCCCAGGACCTGCCCCAACGGCTCGGACACCTCCGTCCTCTCCACCTGCCCCTATTAATGTCCGG
>NW_010519173.1:1539-1761 GCF_000687285.1 Phaethon lepturus | reverse complement strand
GACCGGCGGGGCAGAGGGGGGGCCTCAGGCCGGCAGCAGCGCAGGTGGCTCGTCCTCGTCGGAGTCAAATTCGGCGTTTTCGTCCTTCACCCACTTGCCAGAGCGGTCCTGGATCCAGCCGGCACTGGGGACAGATGGACAAACGGACAGAGTGAAAGGCGGCTCGTTACGTGGTTGCCCCCGCCAAGGAGGGCCAAGACTCAACTCCGCAAATGCAGGTAT
>NW_010519173.1:1202-1451 GCF_000687285.1 Phaethon lepturus | reverse complement strand
CCCAAGACTCACCTCCGCAACTGCAGGTATCGCTCCAGGGCCTGGCGTCTCTCGGGGCTGAGGGCTTCGGGCCGGCTCAGGGCTGATGAGGAGGCTTTTCCTTTGCCACCCCGCTGCGTTCGGGCCAGAGCCACCTTTGGTGTGTCTGGGAGGGCGAAGAGGGGCTGGAGGGACCCGCAGAAACGGGAGAGGCCCGGCTGAGAGCCCGGGCGCCCTGTCCCGCTGGCGCCGGCACAGCCCCGCAGCCCC
>NW_010519173.1:0-1123 GCF_000687285.1 Phaethon lepturus | reverse complement strand
AGAGGTGCCAGGGTGGCACTCGGTCCCGTCCGGGTCACGCAAGCCCGTGAGCTGCTTCCCTCCGCCCTGCAAAGGGGAAGGAGTCACAGCCTCATCCCACAAACGCCTGACGGCGGTGAGGCCGCGGTGCTGCCGGTCCCTCCCAGAAAGCCCAGAGCTTTCTCTCATCCTCCAGCAGCAAAACTAAAGGTCTTACCCTGTCCTCCGGCAGCAGCTGCTGTAGGGAGCGGCTTTCAGCAGAGCGTTCCGGGCAATCCTCCTCGTCTGTGCCAGAAGAGGGGCCGGGGAGCCCTGGGGAGAGAGGACAGAGCTCAGCGGGGCCCAGCCAGGGGGTCCAGCAGGGTGAGGAAGGGGAGTCCTCACCAACCTGCGTGCCTGCCTCCTCTGCCTGCACCTCCTGCTCGTGCTGCCGCCTCTGGGCCGCATCCTGGAGCAAGCGCTTCCTGCTGTAGAAGCGTTGCAGGCCTGCGAAGAGAGCAAAGGGGATGGGGGGTTGCCACGCTCACTTGGTGCAGCCCACCCTGCCGCCGGCCCCCCACTTACTGCCCATGTGCTTCTTGCCAGCCCTGTGGACCGTCAGCACGTCCAGCGTGTCAAAGACGGGGCGGTGGGCGCACACCGTGCAGGCGTACCTATGCCAAGGAGGGGGAAATCTGCTGTCAGGACCCCACAAACAGCTGGCGGTGGGGGGCTGCCCTCGGGGTTCTCGCTCACCTCCCGCTCCTCAACAGCAGCGCCTCGTCCTCGGGAATGTAGTTGGCCAACAGGTCCGCTACACGTCTTTTCTGGGAGAAACCGAGGGGGCCGGGTGAGCGCTCGTCCCCCCTGTGCCTGCTGCTGGAGGGGAGGTCTGCCCCAACTCACCCCGCAGGGAACCAGCCCTCGCCCCCAGCCCTGTCCCCTCCTTAGACCAGGAAACCTCAGCACCCTGGGAACACCTCTCTGATGGAGCAAGGGGGAGACTGGGGGGGGAATTGGGGTGTCAAGGCTGGAGAGGGGGCGGTTTGGGCAACGGGGGCAGGTTGAGGCAGGGGAAGGGGGGAACTTCGGGGAGCAGCCTGGGCCAAGGCAGGTGTTTGGGGTGCTGGGAGGGGAACCCTGAGGTGGGGTCAAGAGAGGCCAG
>NW_010519172.1:1567-1793 GCF_000687285.1 Phaethon lepturus | reverse complement strand
CCCAGAAGGTAAATAAAAAGCACGTTTTTTTTTAAGATTTCGGACTTACCAAACCAGTCTGGGGCTTGCTTTCTTTGAGGTTTGACTCGAGGTTTCTAATCGCTGAGCGCAGGGAAAGGAAGATGAAGGAAGACAAGAAAAAGGTGATTTTAATTGTCGCCCTGGTGGGACAGCCAGGTCGGAGGGGCGTGCCCAGGAGGGGAGCTCACCAGACCCGGCTTTACCT
>NW_010519172.1:0-1431 GCF_000687285.1 Phaethon lepturus | reverse complement strand
GGAAAACCAGCTCTGAAACGGTGCCCGGCACCAAAAATCAAATCTGCAACCCAAAAAGAACGCCAGAAGGCTCAAAGGTAAAAAGACAAGTCAACATGAATTCATCCCGCTTGCGCTGGCTCCCTCCCGATTTACATCAGCCCAGCGCTTGGGCAAGAAATATAAAATAAACGTCCCCTGCGTACAGCTATCTATGACCCGGGGGCGAGCGTGGGCGAGCGTGGGCGAGCGTGGGGCTCGCAGCCGCCGCACGAACGGGCAACATCTGCAGCCGCCCCCAGACAGACAGACAGACAGACAGACAGTCTGATGTGAATTATTTAACACAAAGTGCCGTGACCTCTATTAACAAAGGGAGATGCTTCCAGACCTGCGGGCAGCACCCTGGGAAGCAGCTGGATCCAAATCAATCTAATTGAAGACGGGCCTGAATTTATTATAGGAGCCGGTGGCAAGCACCCTGTTGAGGTTGCTGGCGGGGGAGAGATGCCGGTATAGTATATTCCTTTTAGCTCAGCTGGAAAGATCGCGGCCGTAAATTGTGCTTAAGCACAAGCTCAGCAGCTGAGCGCGTCCAGAGGCGCGCGCACGTGCGCTGAAAAGGGGGATGGCTTGGCGCTGGGGCGCTTCGGAAAAATAAAATTGTCTTGAAATTTCCTTTTTTTAAAATTTTTTTTTATTTTCTTTTTTTTCTTTCCCCTTCCTCTGCAATCAAAAGAAAGAACTGAAAGAAACGTGCACTTCAAGGCTTTAAATCTGAAACTTCCTAATCCCCTGAAGTCCACACTAGACTTCTTGCCTCCATGGAAACCCCAAAGCATTCATCCAAGTGATTGGCCTCCAATGAATTTTAGATAAGACAGAATGGAACGGAATTGATGTGATTTTAATGCAGAAGAAAGCGGTGGAAGGGAGGTCCACTTGGTTCATATTTGAATAAAGCAAACATGACAGACAAAAGGCTGACAGCTGTAAATGACATTGTCAGTACAAAAATTATCAGCCAGTTTACAATCTGTTTGCTTATGTTGAACAAACAGAATGTGTGTGGCATCCCTTGGCTTCATGAATGGCAGAAATACTTGCAGGCTCCGGAGAGAGGCAGATATCTGTTCCCTCCCAGCCCTCCCACTATAAGATATCCGTTTGACAGCCGCGCTGAAAAGGAAAATTCTCTCCCCCCCCTTTTTTTTTTCCTTCCCCCTTTCTCCTCCTGCTTTTTTTCTTTAAATTTTTTTAGTCTTTTTTTTTTTTTTAATTTTTTTTTTTTTAATAGCCCTTCTCTTTTTCTCTCTCTCCTCTTTCTTTGCCTTAGTTGTGGGGTGGGCTTTTTTTTTCCGGGTGGTTATTTTATTTGAGGGAGGGGAGGGCTGCGGCCGGGCACAGCTCACGCCGGTGCGGCAGCGGTGCCGGATGGAGCCGTTCGGCGGC
>NW_010519171.1:0-12375 GCF_000687285.1 Phaethon lepturus | reverse complement strand
GGCTGGCGGCGGGAAGGAGAGAGGCGCGACAGGCCGGACGCTGAGGAGACTGAGGTACCTCCCGCTTCCCAGCGTGGACATCGCCCTCCGCGTCGGGCTGCTGGGGAAGGAGAGGCTTTAGGGGGTCACTGTCCTCTGTAGGCACAAAAAATGTGGGTTTGTGATGAAGGGACGGTACGGAGACATACCCAGTGACAGATCTTAACTTGGGCCCCGCTCAGTTCCTGACACCTCTGGGAGCTGTGAGGAAAAATCCCTGCGGCTGGCCCCAGCCTGGGCCCAGTTTGCTGTACTGGCTCCATCAGGTGGTTTCCAATGTTAGTTCTCCAGATTGACTCGTACTGGCGTTTGTTTGTAGGGGAACAAGCAAACTGCAACTCTCCTTTAGGTAGGATGCTTCCCTGGAGAGGGGACGATGCCTGTCTCCAGTGCTGGTTTTTAAATAACTTTTTCTCTGCAGAACTGCCCCTCTGCATCTAGGATCTGGGGTTTCAGATGAATATTTGAGTGAAAAAATAACCCAGATGCATTGGCACAGCTGGCAGTAATCCCCCTGCTACCATGAGCGAAAAACCACCATGCTGCTGTACTGCCATCATGTCATGCAGTACGCAGCATGGCATAGGCTCAGTGTTTAAAACAAGTGAAAAAGATACTTATTGCTTTCAGGTGGCAAAGACCACCACTTGTAAGATCCCTCCTCAGCAGTATTGCATCATATTATTATTGCACTAATACGCTTTTTTAGTCGTGGAGCAATGCACAACTTTCAGTCAGAAGGCATCTGAGGGTGATCGTATTCCCCCATACAAATTAGAAATATACTAATAAACAGAAACATTTTCCTTTTATTTAATTAGAACAGTTTTTCTAGCATAAGCATTTTGTAAACAACATGCAACTGTATAATTAGTAAAAGGAATTCACCAGAAAATGTAAAAATTAAATCTAGCTTAACTGGGTTGAATTAATAAAGCCTTAAACTTCTATAAAACCTTTGAACATGCTCCTGTTAATAAAGCAAGTGCATTAGATTAACACAAACCCTTCTGAGACCTGTTGCTATTTGTAACATGGTCCAGGCTCTGTTTAGCGTTTAAGGAATGATTTTAATTAGACTGTTCAGTGGAAATACTGGAAAGGGGAAAGTCAAACTAGTACATATGGTTTCAGAGGAGCAGGGACACTGCCATAACTTCAGCAGACAAAGCCTCTCCCAGCAGATGGGAACTAGGGCTGTGTTCAGCTCAGTCAGAGGTTTGGTGGGAGCTCTTGGTAGGAGGTCAGTTTGCCCACTGCTGCTCATGGGGTTCACACAGGGGTTTCTCCCTCTTTCCTTCAGGTCTCATATCCTCCAGGCAAGGCAGGAGGAGGGTTGAAGGGGCAGTTCAGGGAGCCTGGAGAGCTGGAGCAGTTGGCTGAGGACCATCGGGCTGATTGAGCTCCCCAGCCTGGAGGGATGCGGCTGGTCAATGGCTGCCCCTCAGAGCATGCGCGATGCTGGGTGCGAGGAGGATGCGTGCTCTGGCTTTGTAGCCCTCTGCCTTTGCAGCCTTCTGCCTTCCCCCTGGTCAGAGATGTCCCTGGCTACCCAGCATCCCAGCTGGGGCTCAGCCCATCCCACAGGCATGGTTCAGCTGTCCTCTGCAAATCCTGTGGATAGAGGAGTCTGGTGTGTGTGATCAGCAGTTCCAGCCCACTCGGCAACCTCTGTCCCACGGGAAGATGAGTGTCACAGCTGGGAGCATGGCATACCTGCCCAGCCCTTCCAGAATCCCACAGGGCACGACTCCTGCAGGTGCCAGAGACACTCCCGGCCCTGGCCAGCCCTCCAGGTGCAGCTCCTGCCAAGGTGGTATCATCACCAGGAAGACAGAGCATGTGAGCAGCCTGGGGGGGGGCGGGCGGGATGTGGTTTTCCGAAGCGCAGGTCAGGGCAGTCCCAGGATCGAGCTGTGTGGTCTCTTCTGGGCTCCTCCCAGAGTGGGTGCTGGGGGTTAAGGCATGCCCTGCCGTTGAACCAGCAGCCCCTATCCTCCGCTAAACCCAAGGAGAAGGGACACGTGCGGCACTGCCTCGTAGATGGATTATGGCTCCAGGAAAGCCTCTGGCCCTGTGGTCTCACCCTTTTGCCTGTGGTTATGCGAGCGCTAAAAGCGCAGGGGAAGGATACCGTCACTTCCTGGAGCCCTCCACCTTTCACCTTGGCCAACTACCCTGTTTTATGCTTCTTTCCAGCCAGGCAACAGCCCTCCCAGCCCAGCATGCTGCTACAGCCCCTGTCAGGTGCTGCAGGAATCCTCCCAGTAGCAGCAGGGCTGCCGCAGCTCCCGGGTGACACAGTGCCTCAGGGAGCCGACCCCAGGGAGCATAGCTGTGCCTGCGCAACATAGGAGTCCCTCTGGCTCTGCTGTGCACAGCTAAGGCTACTTAGCAAGCACCAGGAGTTACGTCCTACAAGAATCCCTCTGCTAGAGTACAGAGAAGGTGATGATGAAGAGAAGTCTTAGAAGTTTCCATTTTTAATCCAGGAGAGGGAGGGCAAGAGATTAACCATAAATCTATTCCCCAGAGGAAGCAAGCATCTTGTTCCTGGGTCCCTTGTCAGTATTACCACACTGGTCACCTGATATCCATAAAAGAGAAGCAAGCACTATCAACCTCACCCATGAAAGACAATGCTGAGTTTGGAACTAACTGATTCTTTTGAAAAACAGTCTTAGAAATGGTAACATCAAGTAACAGTTAAATGTACTTTAATTCCTTCAAACAGAAGGATATCTTGACGGTACATCAGAGAAATTATTTCATTGATTTCAGTCTCTTAAAAAAAAAAGGCATGGCTTCAAAATTCAGGAACAGTATCCAATAAACAAAGTACTATCGTTATGCACCTGTTTTAGAGTGTGGTACAAAGAGAAGTTTACAGATTCAAATGAATGGCACAAATGACTGAGAAATCGATTCAGATAATGCTTGTTTACAGGGACAAAAACTGTGTTGACAAGTATGAATAAGCACGCAGATAGTCTGTTTAAAAAACCCAAACCTTTCTAACTGTATTTACACACACGGATGTAGTTGCTTTCCTGTGGCATTAGAAATTACAGACAAAAGATTCCATATTATAGCAATTAAAATAAAAATAACCTTTGAATCATTTCAGTCATACAGCCCCAGCACAGTAACTTCACCTTTATTAAATTGCCACCAACTCTGTATTCCAACCCTGGAAATTCAGGCCACAAAGCCTGAATTCAGCTTCCACCTGTGACAAATTTCACTCAGCAGGATTTAACTGGATAAGAGGAGCTCAAGCAGCCATGGGGAATTAATGAGATACAGACATGTTTACTAAGAATGAATCTCCCATTCTTATCCAAGGTGGACATCTACCTTTAAATGCTCTTTATATGCATATACAAATTAAATCAAGTAAAAATGGACACCCATTACATATATTCAGCAAATTTAGACATTGAGCAGTCAGAGTACATGATGGCCATCTATAGTATTTCTTCAGTGTTGCAGAGAAATGTGTTAATCCCTACTCATTTCCATTGCTAGGAAAAAAAAAGATTACACTTAACAAATATGGTTTATTCTTTTAGCATGTTAGTTTACTCTTCAGGTGTTGCCAGGAGTAAACCCTTAAAGTTTCACAGGAAATTCAGTATTATCAGTACAGTGGCAGGAGTGTTTTGGCACCCTGTAAAATCCTAAAGAATGTGCAAGAAAAATCTCTGAAGTAGCATTTCATTATCCAGACTTCTCATTTCTTGTTCATGGTATTTGACTTTACAGAACCTGAAGCTTTGATTACTTTCAAGACAGATTTTATAGGTTTTCTGCTAGTAACCAACAGGGTTGTAACAACAATGGCACGGTATTTTTCCTAAAGCATTAAAGACTAGAAAAAGATTCTTTTCCTTGAAGAACTACAATCAATTAGGACTACATAAAAATTAAGTAACGAGGCATCATGGCAAGTAATAGCACATCAACCCCCTACCACAACAGGAAGTGGTTTTCAATCTTACAAAAAAAGGAATCAAATGAAAAATAATCCAGAATGTATAGACTTCATAGGTTTTGTTCCTTCTCTCTCTAGATGGTAAGAAACCATTACTAATTAACGTTTTAATTTGCTCTGCAAGCAGGATCAGGGCAGAAGCTTTTGTTGAGATGGAATAAAGTAAATGGTTGCCTTATTTTTGCATTGATCACATGCAGACAGGACGTTGTATTGTCTCTGATAACTGGATTTAATCCAAGCTGGACCACTTACAGAATGTTTTCCTCCCCCCGCCCCTACCATGTTATTTGGGCATGTCTCAAATAGAGATTAATTTTGTTCTGCTAAGTGTATGCTTAAGCATCAAAAAAAAGCTGAATTTGACTGTAGCAAATTCAATGAGGAAAAGGAATCAGAGAATATAACAGCAAGTCTTCCCAGAAGACAGTCTTTTCTACACATCCAAAGAGAACTAGCTGTTTGAATTTTAGATTAGCTGATACAACATTTTTAAATATTTCAAAAGCACAGCATGTTAAAACAACTTTCATTACACTTTGTGAAATACCAACAACCTCTATGTGAAATTGTTACAAGCTACTCAAATGCAGTCCTTTAAAATGAAAAAATACAGTATATCTAAAGCATATATACATGCTGCTACCAAGGAAAGAAAGCAGTGAAGTAGCAACTTTTTATACACGAGCTTCACTAAGAATCTTGCTCTTTGAAGTAGCCCAAAAACTAGCTTGCACTTAAGATTTATTTTCAACTGAAGAGACTTACAGTAAGATTTGTGTGTTTTTGTAAGACCCCTTGGTCTTTTTATTCTGAGCTTGCATGGTATTTTCATGCAAACTGATTTACTGGAGATACAGTACTGCAAGTTACTACTTAAAAAAAAATAATCTAAGAATCGAGTGATTTTTCTTTTTTGCAAAACATGTCTTCACACAAGGCATATGCACCTACATCCCTGTCTTACAGAGTTAGGTAATTCAAGAAACAGTGTGCAGTAGTAACTACCAAATGAAACATTTTACAAGTACTGAAATAGTGGAAACTAAATTATCAGTCCACACAACCACAAGGTTGCATTGCACTACACAAATACTGACCTAATGCCCCCAAAAATACCAAGAAACTACAAGCACGTTCAAAACAGGATATTAAAACTGTTTCTTTCAGTGAAGACCAACCAGTCCCTTTGTGTACACATTTAGTTTTATTGTAACAAAGCAACTTGTACACTTTAACGTTTAAAACTGAGCATCTTTCTTTCCTTTCCAGTGAAACAAAAAAAAAAAAAAAGAATTTAAAAATAAACAAGAACAAAATTACAATAGAGAATGTCAATTCCAAATAAGATCCTACAGGTTCTGCTGATTCTCCATCAAGTGGCAGGGCTCAAAGTCATCATTAGGAGAAGATTTTATTTTAAAAGTGTCATCTTAAACTGCAAGGATGTTTGTTAAACATCACAATTAAACATGCCAAAGGAGAAGAAGCCATGTTGTCAAAATGCCCACTTAACCCACCCAAACATCTGAAACCCACCCCAGCTGACCTTCTATAACCCCATTTTTATTTTTATTTTTTTTTAGTTTTTTCTTTTTTTTTAAACAAGAGAAAGTAGACAGGTACATGTTGGTAAATGCTAACTGTCCATATTCACATAGAGACACAGTGTAATCTCTGAGCCCAATATACAGAGAAAGAAGGAAAAAAGCTAGATTCTATGCACTACTACACAGGGGCCTAGCACTCTTCAGCTTCCAGCAGAGTGAAGGGAGCAGAAGGTTTTCTTTTTTCCCACAGAACATGGTGTGTTGATTCCATAAACAGTTTGTTTTGAGACAGAAAGGGATAAAAATGAACTTGAAACAGAAACTGGTAGATTCTTTTCCACTGTATTCTGCTCAAGGTATTTCCCCCAAAATAAATTGTGAACCATGGTGTAGAGGAGAGAAAAAGAGACCTCAAGAGAACAAGGCGACTGAGCACAAGAAAAAAAAGACAGCAACTTGCTCCCAGGGACTGGAGAAAAATTAAAAAGGTAAAAAGGGGGTTTGGAATCCATCAGTGTTCAATTAGTCATCTTCTCCTTCATCCTCCTGTTGAAAGATAAGCAACAATTAAAAAAAAAAATCTAATCACTAAACTTCAGATAGCACGAGCTTTCAAATGCATAATGAGAATGTTTTACTACCCTACAGAATACAGCCCTACAGCATTACACTTAGCATGCTGTATGACGACCTCTGTCCCTCTTCACTAAGGAGTAGTACACTTGCCATGAGTACCTACCTACATAGAAATCACTTAGTAACTGGATGCCAATGAAAAAGCATCAAGTTTAAAAAGCTACTGTGACTATCACTACAAACATTGATATAACTTTAACATTTAGAAAGTGAAGAGGTTATTTTTTCTCCTCATTTTAAACTCTGAAGAGCAAAATGCCTCAGCTTGCAGATACTAAATTCTAGGTTACATAGGAGAGCCCAGTACTCTGGTGCCCGCAACAGCCCTCCTGCCTCAATACAAGTAATTTTTTGCTGCTGAAACTCAGAGATACCACACCCAATTAAGAGAAACAAAGACATTCTAAACTTTAAGTTACCAACACCCTAAATGCTGTCCCTGGAGTCCCGCTTGCTACTAAAGGAAATTTCTAATTCCTGAACCCAACAGAGAGTCTTAGCTAAGCAGAAATAAACCAACAGGTGGGAGGATGACAGAACTGGATGCATCAACAAAAGCTATTTACAACTAAAGCCTTCCTAGAATGTTCACCAATTAAATAAAAATTTTGTTACACTAATATCTTAGTTCTCCCAGAGCACTTCCCTTACAAACTTACCTAAAACTACTCATTTGCACTGTCTTATATACACAAACATACTTATTGCTACACTGAAACAACTGCACAAGATAGTAACAGTCTGCTTCTCCCCTCCAAATGCCTTGTCAGTGATTGATAGTACAGAAAAGAACCATTTTACCTTTGAAGCAATGGCTCAGTATTCTTACAAGATCCCTCTTATAAATTTATTTTGATTCTCATACACCAGAGATGGAAGACGTAAGATTACTCACCTCTCCTTCCTCTCCCTCATCATCATCTTCATCTTCCTCCCCCTCATCTTCATCTCCTTCTTCATCAATATCCTCCAATCCTTCTTCCTCTTCGTCATCATCATCATCCTCCTCTCCCTCCCCTTCTTCATCATCCATATCAGGAACCTTAAAGACACATATGCAACATTAACTACAGTGATCAAATTCACTTTCACTTGCACAGTGCTATTACAGGTATGGATCAATGACTCGGTGCTATACGTACCAAGTAGTACTGTAGTGGATTTGGCCAGATGTCATCCTTGATGACTTCTCCTAGTTCATCAGCCCCCGCATCAGAGTGGTCAGTGAACCAGGTAAAGAAACTTTCTGGCTCTTCATGCTGCCTCTTCCTACTGGCTTTGTTCTGTGTCTGGCTTGAACGTTTTGTCAGATCCTGAAAAGAAAGTTAAGTTCCCTAAAGAAGTGGTCTTTTTTTTGTTTTTTGTTTTTTAAAAAAAAGGACCATTTAGAAACAGACTTGTCTAAACAACCACAAGTCACCTACTACTCCTTATTTCAGGGAAAGTCTTTGAAGCATTTGGAACCCAAATGACTCACAGAAAAAGATACCACTCAGCTACTTGTATTTCTCATGAACGAGAAAACAGTAAAACCACCTGTTTCTTTTAATGACCTCACTGAAATACTGAAAAGTCACAGGATCTTGCATTTGATTTATGCTTCCCTATCACAGAGAAGCACAAGTATGACACATGTTAATTACATACTGAACTTGAAAGCTCTCACAATGGCTAAATGCTACTCTGAGTAGCTGTAATTGTAGTTAAATGCTACGACTACTACGTACACACAATTTAAGAAACACTCAGTCTCCACACTTCTAAGCTCTGTCTTTAACTTGAGATGGAGAACTGCCTAGCCTTCTTATCCTAAGATTTGCCGCTTTGAAGTCTTCAGGACATTCTTTGTATTAAGTGAAAAAAAACCTACACAAACGTCTAAAACGTATGGTCACAGGAACATACATGAGTCCTGTACCTACCACCTTACCCCAGTAGTTTAATAAGTTTGCAACAATCTGTTTGCTAAGTCTGAACAGAAAATTACTATTTGCTATTCAAATCCATTCTTTCTCTGATTCCAAACTTCTAGTATTTGCTTTCTTGATAGAATCACAACATTTATAGGTTTAGACTGTTTAACGAAGAACAGTAACAGTATTCACACTGATTTTGTGGTGTTGTAAAGATCATATTCAACTAGTTTGTACTGGACTGTAACTTCTTGTACAAAAGAAGTTCTAGTCCTCAATGAAAAAAAGATTTAAGTTTTCTTCTCAGCCTGAGGGTGACAAAATTAGCAGTGACTTAACTGCAACCCTCATTCTACTTTTACTCATTTCAAAATCTTCAGGGTAACATGAAAGTGCTCCCAACTTTCACAGAAACTAACTACAGCAAATTAGTTATGTTTAAATACTATCTGGATGAAAGATATGCCCACATTATTGTGTGGCTGCAACTTCTACAGAGATGGAGTGCCTGGAAATTAAGTTGGAAAAATAAAAGGGGCAGAGGGTAGGGGTGTTAAAAAAAGAGAGACACACCCCTAACAGATCCCGCCAAAATCCTGCTGTCCTCAGAGTTCCTTATTTAAGAGTTATCCTAAGAAAACAACAAAACACAGAGTCTAGATCCATGCCAGAGAGAGACAAGCTAATGCACTTGTTAATCTCTCCATCTGGTCGTACTTGTACTTTCACTGTTTTCATGGTGGTGCTCAACTGAGCAAGAAAATTCTCTACAGATCTCCACCTAAATGGAGTGTTCCTGCAAGATAGGCGTGAACTATGTATGTAGAGTGGCATGGAGGTTGAGAGGGGAAGAAAAGGGAGGACAAGGCATCTTCAACACAAAAGGAAGTAAAATGAACATAATTAAAGTGATGGTATCACACAGAGCAGGAATCATCTCTCCCAGATGCAGTTACATACCTTCCCAGATTTCCATTTGATCTCAGTTGATTTTGAAGATGGGTCTCCACTTTCATTGAGGTGAAACTCTTTGGAGAGAACTTTATTTTCAAAGTATGGATTCTCATCAAAATACTGCAGAGTTGAAAGCAAAGAGTTAGAACCCATATAATGTAAACACATGTGCAAAGTCAAACCTGGTACTAATCGGATAACTGAAGAGATTAAGTTACAAACTACAACCCAGTGTGCCATTACACTAAGAAAAACCCTGGAAAATCACAAGTGAAGGAATTACTTAAAAGTACTTACAAAATCTATTCTGTAACCTGATTTGATGTCTTCAAATTCTGTCACCTCAACTCTGGTCAAATAATGCAGTGCTTCCTCATCTTCTTCTCCCAGCAGTGCAGATACTAAGACAGAATTAGGAATCCCACATTAACAAAGCTATAAAATGTGTATTGTGCAGGCAAAATACAGGAAATTGATAGTAAGACTTGAAAAGCAACACATCTGTCCAAGCCAACTTCTTGCAGCCCATTTTTTTCAAGTTACCAGCCAACAGACTATTAGCATTTGTGTGATTTGCATTTGCTGAGGTGAAAACATTATGTTTGCTTGTTGTAGTTCAACGTTAAAAAGCAGTAAAAGGTATCCGCATACATCTACCCTTTTCTCTGAAACAGATTTTCATGCATTTAGTGTGCCCAATCTAAGCAGAATACAAACTTGTTTTGCAGAAACAGTTTATTGTCAAGAATCCCAAGGAGTTCACCTCTAATAAAAAAACCCCAAACAACCAGAATCCTTTTTTTCCTTTCTTTAAAGGGCCCAATTAACTGGGAAAAAAGAGGGAAACTTGTCATTTAAAATGCAGAAAGAAAACCACCATGGAATTTTAGTGAACAAGATGTTCCTCCGGTCAACAAATGCAAGAAATAAAAAGCTTACAAAATGCACTCTAGGACAGAAAGGAGTATATGCATATGAAGCAGGGCTGTTTAAATGTATGCCCAGCAACAATTCTAGAAAACCCTCAGAGCTGCAAGACACTCACATATTAAGCAAACACTGAATTTACAACAACAACAACAAAAAGAGGGCTATTAAGAATATACCTTGTGGGTGGTTGACAAATGTTGTTACCCAGAAATTCGGGATTTTGGCGATCAATTCTGACCTCTTCTGGAAGAATGGTTGGCGGAGTTTGTTGTATTTCTGTTCTACTTTCAAAATTTCCTCACTGGCTTGTTCATTCAGTCTGTAATGGAAAGAGCCACATTAACCACAGGAGAGAGAACTGAAATTTAAAGATGCATCACCAGTAGTTAGCCAAAAACTGAATGGGTCTGATTAGACTAGTCTGCCATATTCAACTAATGAGGTATCTCAAACAAACTGAGGCTCAAACCTGTAACCACTGTTAAGAAACACACTACCAGAAGCAAATCTCACTGATCTTAATGAAATGTTCTTAACACATTATATGTTTTGCAGTATTACATGAGACAGACTCCTATTTATGCAAAGCAAAGTAATATTTTACCTCTTAAATATCTTGTTTGCAAAAGACCTGAAGATGGATAACACGTAACACTATCACTTGTTCTTTGTAACTTTTGGGCAGGCAAGCAAGCTACAGCAAAGCAATTTTGCACCCCACACAAGTAAAATCTGGAAACATAACATTTAATTGGTTTTGTAAAAAGCCAGAGCCCTGATACTGCAACAGCTTCACATGGCCAGAGCCTGAATAGTCACTTGCAGTCTTAGTAAGACAGTGTGCACAGAGATAAGATCCAGACAAATACCAACACAGAGCCCATGAAGAGTTTTGGCATATGAAACTCATGTTTCAGTGACAGTTTCTACCTATTTTTCTATAAGTACGTGAATATATAGTTTTTAAAAAAGTATCATAAAAGCTAACTTTTCAACCAGGACTTTGGTTCTGATTACAAACATTAAAATACTTTTGCAAAACAGCATACACATTAACTTGAAAAAACGATACCAAATAAATTTCTATTACCACAACTATCACAATTAATTTAAAATTTTAAACTCAAGTTCTACCTTTTTAATTACACACAATTAAACAAGATACCAGGATACTAGTTCAAATTCTTTATCATAGACTAGTACTTCCTACATCTAATCAAGTCAGAACACAAGTATATCTTGGATGAGTTTAAAAGAGTGAGAACTACTACTGAGCACTTACTTTAGTAAATATTTTTATTTTTGAAAGTTACATTTCAATTTCTGCTCAAACATTTTAAAATTTGTTTACCTGTCTATTTCATTCTGTACTTCATCAATGTGTTCAATTGCTTCCTGTTGCTCTTTTTCTGAAAAAGAAACGAAAATGCATCAAAATCCCTTCATTCTTGAGTCTGACGAATCACCTGGGGTTTTCGTTTAAGACCTTTTCTAGTCACTTACTTTAGAAGTACACAGATATTTCTACTAAATGTCATAAGTGTTACTAGCTCTTAAAGCTTCAGCTATTTCCAGGGTGTATTATGGCTGAAGTGCAGAAAAGTTTGACAAAACGTCACTCAAAGCCAGTTTACCCCTAGAAATCACAGCTCACATTCCCCTACACAGTTTTACAAGTCAACTTAAACGATAAGTCAATCATGCCAGATTAATAACAAATTTTTAATTAAGAAGTGGTAAGCCATTATTTGCCAAGACCAACGCATTTAAAGAAACGTTAAATAAATTAGAGAGTACAGAAATACCAATAGAAATAGCCTAACTGGGAACATGCCACCTTCTAAAAACCGAAAATAACATTCGAAAGGACGGTTACAAGCCAAAAAGCATAGTTTTTATTTTCCAAAAAAACCAAAAAAAAAAAAAAAAAAAAGACTTCGAAGTCGCCGTTTGGTAGGTATTTCTAATTGGAACTTTCCCCTCGACCAAGTCTGGCAAAGCTCTCGGTTACGGGAGGACTGTTTACCTATCGCGCTGGGAGATGAATGAACGGCAGCGGGAAGTCGCTGGAGCAGTGCAGCACGCTCACTCCTCCCCCGGTAAGTTTCCCACACGGCTCAGCCCGCGTTAGGGGACAGCTCTCCGCGCTCCCCAGTTGCGCGGGTGGATGCGCTGCCCCCTCCCCACGACGGAGGGGCGGCCGGCTACGGAAAGCACGTGTGTGACCGGAGCTCGCAGCAGGCGCAGCACCGCGGGGCGCGACGGCGGACTTGATGGAAGGAGGAAGGAGAGCACTGAGCCCTTCCCGCGGCGACGGCCGCCGGGAGGAAACCCACGGCGCGGCGACCTTTAAAAATCC
>NW_010519170.1:1361-1704 GCF_000687285.1 Phaethon lepturus | reverse complement strand
ACACCAGCGCAGCAGCACCTGGGCGCTGGCCGTGTCACCACGCTGGCCCTGGTCAGTGCTGGCAAAACCACCCCCCTGTGCTGCACAAGGACTGGCAAGGTGACCACAACCGTCCCCACCGCCAGCACCACTGGGGAGACAATGCAGCCCATCACAAAGGTGACCTTCACCATGTGAGAGACGGGGAGTCAGCCTGGCCCCGTGCGGCACTGTGGGGCGAGCACAACGTGCAGGGAGCAACCACATCCCGCTGGGTCTGTGCTGGCCCCGACGAGGAGCTGGCTGAGCCGCAGAAGCCGCTGGGGGTTGGGACTGTACTCTGCACCGCGGACACGGGCATTCA
>NW_010519170.1:0-264 GCF_000687285.1 Phaethon lepturus | reverse complement strand
GAGAGGGATGCGCTCGCTGCGCAGCCCCGGGGGCCGTCCCCTGCTCTGGCCAGGCACGGCTCCTCCGGGTCCCCATCTCAGCACCGTCCTGCGAGACAGAGAGGGGGCCAGGGCTGGTGCCCCCCACAGCCTCGCTGTCCTCACCCCGAGATCACAGGGCAGCGTGGCTGTGAGGTGCACCAGCCCCGGCCTCACCGAGCAGGGCGCTCGGTGCACGGCACTCGGTGCTTGGCGCAGCCCGGCTCCCCTGCCCGGGAACGGGCC
>NW_010519169.1:0-866 GCF_000687285.1 Phaethon lepturus | reverse complement strand
GGAGCCAGGGAGCTGCCAGCCAGACTGGATTTGCTTTTCTTGCCTCAGGCCCCGGGGGGCACCTGGGGTGCTTGACAACAGCCGTGTTTTGCAGGACATTCCTCCAAAACTGCCGCGCTTTGTCCTGGGCTAGGACGCGTCAAGCTAATGGTTTGGAAGAGCCTTTTCCAAGACCCCCTCTCCCGCTACCGCTTTAAGGGGAAATGTGATTTTAAGACATTCAAAGAGATTTAATATTAGTTGTCTCCTGGATCTCAAGGTCTGGCTTCCAGCCCCCTCCCCTCCAGGCTACAAGCATCCCCCACAAAAAAAACAAGCAAACTTATTTTGACCAAATTTACACACCATAAGCACATTTTATACTATATTTCACTTGGTGATAACCTCTACCTTCGCCAAACGTTCGTTTTTTCACAACACTTGGAACTGCCGCTAACAGAAACCTTCCCTAGCAGCACCACGTTCGTGATCCACCCCCCCCAAATCCCTTTTCGCCTCTAAAAACCTGATGAGAATTAAGGGATGCAAACCCGAAGAACAACCCAGCAAAAGAAAAGGTTTCAGGACTCTCTTAAGGCCGTTCAGAGGTAGGAAAGGTGAAAGAACAGCAGCGCTGTATGTTTTTACCGACGGTGGGAGTGGTGGCTGCGCTCAGGGAGTTGGTGGAAGATATGGAGGAAGTACTTTCAGCACGGGCTAAAGGTGCTATCGGAGGAGGGCTGGATGAGTGAATAGGAGGGCTAAAAGGCCTGGACTGTAGAAAAACATAAAATAACGAAAGGTTAAAGAAAACATGCACAGCAACATTCCCATCAAACAAACAGAGCTTTTGCCTGAAGCCGTACCCCTCCGCACCTCCAGCCAGC
>NW_010519168.1:2160-2514 GCF_000687285.1 Phaethon lepturus | reverse complement strand
AGAGGGGCTGCCAGCCGAGACCCACGTTGTTGTACTGCTGATTGCCCCTGTGCCGGGGGGTCCCCTCTTGTAGTGCAACAGCAACAACTCAGCATACACCTAGACGAGTATGCTGCTGATGGAGCAGTGCTCCCAAATGCTATGCCAGATGCAGCTTGCACTTAATCACGACATGAGATGACATCACAACCAGGAAAAGGCAGGGACCCAGGGCTGCTGCATGGCCTCAGGTCTGGACACACACACACAAGCACACACATATGATAAGCAGTGACACATCATGACATGCCATGGCAGGGGTGATGTCATGGGGCACAACATGACATAACATCACATGATACCACACTTGGCAAG
>NW_010519168.1:1246-1577 GCF_000687285.1 Phaethon lepturus | reverse complement strand
TTGGGGTGTACTAGGAAGCACTGGGAGGCAGTGTGATATACTGGGATGGGGCTCTGGGCCATACTGGGAATCACTGTGAGGCCCTGGATCATACTGGGACACACTAGTTCATACTGGGAGGCATTGACCTGGGACTCTGGGCCATCCTGGAGGGTATGTGAAGACTCTGGACCATACTGGGAAGGTCCTGGGCCACACTGGGTAGGTGCTGGGATGCATTGGTGCATACTAGGGAGGAGGATTCTGGGGCTCAGGGCTGTGCTGGGAGGCAGGGGGACACTCTGGGCCATACTGGGAGCTGGGGGGGGGAAACTGCCAGGGGGAGCACCCC
>NW_010519168.1:0-1145 GCF_000687285.1 Phaethon lepturus | reverse complement strand
GGAGCAGCCTGGCTGGTGTTGCTGGTGGCTGGAATGGGAGGAGAAATGGGGGCAAAAGTAGGGGAAATGGGGGAAAAGAGATGGGCAACCAGGGCAAAATGGAAAATGAGGGTAATGGGGAAGAAGTGTGGGGAAAAAAAGGGAGAAAGTAGGGAAAAATACAGAGGAAAAAAAGGGGGGAAGTGGGAAAACATGAAAAAACCAGAAAAAATATAAAAAATAGGGGGAATCAGGAAAATGGGGTATATCGAAAGAAGTGGGGGCAAAGATGGATAAATGGGAAAAATGGGGGGAAATAGGGGAAGAAATAGGAGCAAAAATGGAGGAAAAAAAACAAGGGAAAAGGGAAAAATGGGGAAAAAATGGAACAGGGAAAAATGGGGCATAAATGGGCCAAAAGTGGGGAGAAACCCAGAAGAGAATCAGAGCAAATGGGGGAAAAAACAGGGTAAAATGGGGAAATGGGGTAAAACCAGGCAAAACCCAGGGGAAAACAGGACAAAAAACTTAGAGGGAAATTATGTGAAAATGGGAAAAAATGTGGGGAAATGGACCAGGAATGGGGTGAAGGGGGAGAAATGGTGGAAATGGAGCAAAACCAGGAAAAAATGGAAGAAACAGGGAGAAAAAGAGAGGCAAATCATGGAAGACAGAGAAGAAACGGAGAAAGGGAGAAAAATGGAGAAAAATGGGGAAACATGAGGGAAGAAATGAGGCACAAACAAGGCAAACCAGGCCAAAACCAGGGGGGAAAAAAGGCAAGAATGGGGCAACATGGGGCAAAACCAGCCAGTTTTGGGGGTTGGAGCACAAACAGGGGGAATAGGCCAAAACCAGACAAATGGGAAAAAAGCAGGGCAAAATGGCGGGAAAACCAGGCAAAAGTGGGGCAACAAGAATAGGAAGAAATGGTGTGAAAATTGGCAAAATGGGGCAAAAGAGCAAAATTGGGGCAGTGGCGGGAATCTGAGGGTTATGGAGCAGGGGAAGCAGGTATGGGGCAAATTGGGAGAGACTTATGGGGCAGCTGGGGGGAAAGCCATCGGTTAGGCCCTTGACAAGGGTCAGACCTGGAGTTTCTGGAGGCGCTGACAGAGGTGCTGGTGCTGGTGCTGTGGGTGATAGGGACCCCCACAGCCCCTGAG
>NW_010519167.1:0-6649 GCF_000687285.1 Phaethon lepturus | reverse complement strand
GCAGAAAATTTGCACTCTGCTTGATGCAACAATGCCCACCGTGGTGCTAAGAGTTCTTAAGAGTTTGTATGACAGGTCTGTACAGAGTTATCTTCCCTGTTATTTTTCAGCTAATGACTGTGCTTTTGATACACCACACCAAAGTAGCATTTTAATGAAACAAGATTACATTTATTCCAAGAGTAAAGTAAAGCAAACGAAAAAGTCCTTACTTCCTGATTGTGTTTAATGATTAAGTCTAATTTTTCTTTTTTAGCTTGACAGAGTTTTCTTCTCAGATCTTCAGCAGTGTCCAATTCCGATTCATTGCTATTTTGTAGTAACTGTGACTCATATTTGGCATTATGTAAGCTGCAAAATATGAACGTTTTCAAAAAACCTGAGTATTCATTTTAAGTTTTAATGCTCCCTTATTTCAATGATCAGATTGTGAGCCCAAAGTTCTAAACATTCACTTAAGTAAAATTATGCCACACAGTTGTCATCTTACCACTGCTCTTTGAAAAAAAGGGTTGTATAGAATAGCTTATGTGCAAGATATAAGAGATGTAGCAGCAGGAACTTAGAACAGATAGGTACTTCGGATTTCCCAAAGTTGATTTAAGCATAGCATGTTTTTTATTATTTTTCATTATCTTTATTATGGATTCAATAAACTTTCAGGATGCTCAAAAAACATCATTCCAGTCACTTACGTTAAAATGACTAGCAAGTTTTTCTTTGTCTCCTGCAGTAAGGCTCTTTTTTAACAGGGATTATGATCTCAAAACCACTTTTGTCATGAAACAAATACACATATGTGGAACAAAAATCACTTTTCCACATTTTTTCTTCAAAGACATATACATTTAAACTACATACAAGCAATTGATCACAAACATAATATAAATTAAAGGTCTAGACTTCTACATGATCCAGTATCCTCATTCCCACTACTATTTCAGTTAAAAGAAAATCTACTCTACAGTTAGCAGGATCAATCCTTGAGCACCACAAGCAGTATTAGAATAATCAAAACAAGCTTCTATACTTAGAGTGAAAAATTAGTATAAAAATACATACTTAATTAAAATAAACTAGTTCAATAATCTTATGTGCAATTACTGTAACTTCAAACTAGACAACTTTTAAATTATTTCAGGAATTAAAATTCACATTATTTTAGATAGGCCAGTTATCACATTATTTTATATATCTAAGACTGGCTGCAATAATTACAACAAAAGCACAAGTTGTCAGGACCACTAAGTAAGAAATATACTGTAAAGTAAAACATGATAAATTAACCACAAAGTTGGCATCATTTCATACAGAACTGTAAATACTAAAATAGCTTACCTTTGTTTACATGAAGTCTTCAGTATTAATTACAGAAATGACAGTCTATGAGGATTTAATTATTTGTTTTTTTCTAAATAAAATATGACCACCTTACCCCTAAGTGCACAGGCACCATTAACATTTTCCACGACTGAGAACTCTACCTGATGATATGTTTTCCCACATAAGCTGACTAACAAAAAACACAAAAATGTCATCAACAAGGGGAACAGTAATTTAGGTTAAGTGTTCCCTTTAAAGACATTGCTAATAACATAGGATGTAATTTCAGGTTTTTAGCTGCAGCCTATAAATGTTATCATTTACTAAATACTAAGTCTATTTCCACTTAAACACATGATGGACTTAATCTGAGATCAAAATAATTGTATGTCATCACTAATTGTTCCACAGGGTGCCATGTACTTAACACATTTTATGTATTTAGTAAATGTAGGAGATCATTAAAAATCATTAAAATCTGCATGTACTGCAAGAAAACCACAGGCACATTATTAGCTTTCAATGTTTACCGTGGGAGCCATACCCAAGGAACCAACATGACTCAAAGGACAACAGATAAGCAACAAGGTAAGTAAAATCACATATAGTTATTTTATGCAACTCTTAGGTACTTCAAGCAGAAGATATGCTGGTAAGTCAAGCAGGAAATAAGGATATGAATAGCCAAAGCATCTGGCATATAAATGCTTGTTTGTGGACATCATGTAATAGGTCTGGGAGACCTTCCTTTTTCGGTGTGTGGGAAAAACAGATGAAAGAAAGACAAGTCATCTTATTCAGAGATGATGCAAGAAGTATCAATCTCAGCTAAAGACAGCTAAAGGTCAGATAGTACCAAAGGTAACAAATCACAGGTTAGGGAGAAAAACAGAACACAAACTGAAAACTGGGGAGGACTAGGGCAAAGAAACAAGGATTATGGAAAGTGTGACCATTTTGTTAGTTTGTGGGCAGTGGGAAGGTCGTTTTGGTTTTTTAAACATGGTAATATTTAATACTTCTTGCATGGAAAGCACACTGAATGTAAGCAAGGGAATGAGTACTCTTTATAAAGTAAAAAAAAACCTTTAAATTTTTAAGTAAATTATATTGGTTTGTATGGCAATCAGCTTTCAAGAAAACCGTTCCTTCCAACTCCTCTATTAATTATCCAGGAAAAAAAGAGCACAATGGAGATATCTGCACAATAAAACTTACTCAGTGGAAAATTTAACTATCTGATTAACTGTTCTGCTTAACTGGACCAGTGGGGGATAAAAAAAAGAAAAAAGAAACACCACAAACAAGTTATAAAACTTCACAAATAATAGTAAATTAGGGACGTTATCAGAATTAAAAATGTGCACAAAAGCATTAAGACACAACAGCACAACAGTAACTACTGGGGAAAAAAAGCATTAAACACCTTTTTAAAATAGCATTTTCTGCACAGCTTCTACACACACAATGCCACTACTGAAAAATTAAAAATATAGAGCAGAAACCCCTATTTTTGTTCTTAGTTGTTTTGTTTTTTTTTAATTGCTGATTCAGTTTGTTTCTATACTAACACAAAAAACGAAACAAAACAAAACTAAGAAAAACCCTGAGGGAATATTGCTATGTTAACCATTATTTTATTTGTCTACTTAAACATTTTCAAATAAAAGAGATTGGCCTTGAGAATTCTCATTTATCTCATATTTTCTTTAATCATCACAGTGTTGCCGGCATTTGCAGTACTTTATGAGAACTTCACACAACCTATTGTAGGAGATTCTTCCTTTCATACTTGTATTACAAGTAGAATTGCTACTGGCATAAAGGTCTCGGAAGCTTAAATCAAAGACAAAACAACCCCACAAAATCCCTGGAAAGTTTCACAGCATATGACTTGCACTCTAACAGGAATTCAAAGTATGCTTTGTACCTCCTTTTTCATATATTAATAGTTCATCGATCATTGGTTTTGAACTCAAATATGTATTTTACCAACTACAGCTTTTATCTAAGACCCCATTTTTAGTAGTCCTTTAAGATCCTTCAAGAAAGCATGTAAGAGGTGAAACAGCTTTTGAGTTCTACATTGCAGAGTGACTTTTTGTAACTCAAAAACTTTAAATTCACATTCACAAGTGAGCTTGTTACAGTGAACATAGAACATTGCATGAAAACAGTTTTTCACCAGCTTTTCTTCCAGATTTGGCAGAAAATGTAGAGTAACTTTGTAATAGAGAGACATTTTCTCTCATTTATTACCTTGCAGTGGAAGCTTGCTACACTTCTCCAGCTGAAGGAGTAGTCCGCAATCCGATTTTCTAACAAAAGTTCATCTTTGTGGAATTTTGCTTTTCCTATACGTAACTGGCAGTTTTGTACAATCAGACTTTAAATAGTGACAAATAGCTCTCACAGCTAAGATCAACAGAATCAATTAAAGCTTACTTTAGTTTTGCCAAAGATCAATCACATATCAGGCTATAAAAAATAAGAGTCATGTGCAACACTTAAAGCTGACCTTGTACCACCTCAGCTAATGCAGAAAACCATTCTGTAACTCTAGGTCAGCATTGCTAACTGAAGACAGGAACTCCCTCTATCTCTAAGTCACATCTCCTACGGTCGTGTGAGAATTCTTGCACATTGAATGGCTACCAGGCACACCTTCATGTAAATCTCCTACGGTCATGTGAGAATTCTTGCACATTGAATGGCCACCAGGCACACCTTCATGTAAATCTTCTCATCTAATGACTATATTGACATGGCACAGCTTGCACATATCACGCTGTATCTGGTTCTTCTTCAGTGTGAATGGTGTAATTTTAGAGATCTAGAAAATAAACCTCAAAAACATGAACCATATTGCTAGACTTAAAAATACACAAGTGGAGCTCACCATTTAGCTCCCGTAACAGTGCAGCTGACTGGAGAGGACAAACTCATGACGTCCAATATGCAGCCTTTTTAAGTCTATAAACTCTGGAGAACTTATATCATCTTCTCTTTTTCGTATCATAAAAACATTAAAACCTGCAACAGAGACATGCTTTAGTTTATTTGGGAACATAGTTACACAGAATGGTTTGTTAACACTCACAGACAGTTACCAGTGTTACTATGTCACGTGACCAATTGCCACCAATGGTAATTTGAGACCAGTTTTAGTCAACAGAGAGAACTGTGCTGCTAGTCCTCTAAGCTTGAATATTGTAGACAAAAAAAAAAAAAAAAAAGTAGTAGAATATACGCTGCCAGGGTTTTCAGAAGGACGTCAACACAAAATGATACGTTTGTGTAGATTGTTCCCCTACAATCTCAATTCTCCTAAGAGGATCACAAACTCCATTCCTCTTCAAAATATTTCTAAGGGAGATAAATGGATGTGGTTTTGTTTTTGTTTTTTTTTTTTAAGTAGGTCAATATCCAAGCTTTGCTGTCTAATAGCCTTTAACATAGCCAGTCTTCTAATTGTTTCATTAACCTGGAATTTTCTAGTTGAACTTTTTTTTATTGCATTGACAGATCAGAAATATTACGGGTATACAGGAGAAATATTAAATTGAACTATAACTTAGCTCACCTTTAGAAGAAACTCACTAATTCAGTATGACTGATAAAAAGAAATCAATACCAATAACATATTTATAACATAGACCTTAAAAAATCTCCAAGATTTACTTCAAGTTGAATAGCAAATGCATTTATGAGTTCTTTCAATTAAAGAAAGGTAACATGAAGAATAAGCTGTATTCATCCATCAAGATGAATAAGCCAAGAAGACTTGCTTTTGAACTCCACAGCAGATGGACATCCATACAAAATTCCAAAACAAGAAACTAGCCTGGAGTCCATCTTTGCCATCTCTGGCTTGCAGCCACAGGTTTGCCACAATCTATTTCTGTCGGACCGAACACAGAAGTACTTGGTGCAATATATTAAATATAAACTGATTCTGTTCATTCCAGTAGCTAATAATCTGCACTAGAAGTATGGAGAAGAAAAAATGCATTTCTGCTTCGAACTACAATTTTAACAGAACATGCAGCAAGAATAAACCTGTTCTTTCCAAAACGGTCTTTTTTTTTTTAACAGAAAAGTTTAACAGCTGCTGCTTAGGCTTATCATACTGCTTTATATTCAAACACGCAGTTATTCCGCAGTATCTTCAAAATCAAGTGGAGTAATTATGTGAAGCACAATGAAGATTAAGTTTGCTTCAGTTTCTTAATAGAGAATCTTTCATGTATCATTTGTGATTTTTAAGATCTACTCATCAGAATTCAGCTTGGTACGTGTTCATGTCTCAAAACATAATCAAAATGTACTCTGTCACATCCACAACATTCTGATGTTTTAAAACTTCCTGAAATTACTCTGAAGTTACATAGAGGGGAAGAAAAAAAGCTAAAGAATGTTTTCTGGGAATGCTAATGGTTTTAAATATGCAACCTTCCTCTGTTGAAATATATACCAACAGCTAGATTATTAGCACACAAATGGATACACTCCGAAAGCATGCTATTTCACTTACAAAAGTAGTATGCAAGTGGCATGGAATGGCTCGTAGGAGCCCTGTAATTAAACAAAACTGTATAAGTGTTCATTTGAGGAGTTAATACATTTGATGGGTGTTACCTACAATACTTGTGTCATACTCTCTTCATGAACTGCTGTTTAACTAACGTTAGCAAGGCCATTGATTTAGACTGGATATAAGCAAGAAATTCTTTACTGTGAGCGTGGTGAGGCACTGGAACAGGTTGCCCACTGAAGTTGTGGGTGCCCAATACTGGAAACATTCAAGGTCAGGTTGGATGGGGCTCTGAGCAACCTTGCCTAGTTGAAACTGTGACTTCATAGCAGGGGGACTGGACTCGACAAACTTCAAAGGTCCTTCCAACTCGAACCATTCTACCTCTAAGACTATTCAAAATAAGTTTAACCATGATCTGAAGATGTACTACTTTAAAACATACAAAGTCAGGCGTAACTAACATATCTGCACTGGAACCTATAAAAACTCACCAGCAGTTGTTTCAGCTGAAAGAATCGCTAGTTTTTCATTACCGTAGACCAAAATTTTTATGCAAGCCAAAAATCAAAGCAACACCATCACTTCACTACGCTTACACGCAAGATGTCACTTGTGTAAGCGCACGCTGTACTAGCGGCTGAGGCGGCGTCTCCAGCAGGCCGAAGTGAAGCGCGGCGTGCTGGCGGATGAAGGGAGAGGGCCGGCGGGAGCGGCAGCAGGGCGGCAGCTCAGGACAGGCCTCCGGCAACACCCCAGCGCAGCTGCAGGGAGCCACCTGAAAACTGTCGC
>NW_010519166.1:37657-55671 GCF_000687285.1 Phaethon lepturus | reverse complement strand
TGCAGAAGCACAAACAACATGGGAAGCGAACGGGGAAGCTCCGAAACGCTCCCGGCTGCGGCTTTTTCTTTCTCTTTTTGTTTTTGTTGTGGGTTTTTTTGTTTTGTTTTGGTGTTATTTCGGGTTTTTTTTCCACCCACACGCACCCACCCCCTCCCCCGATACACCGCTACGCAAACAAGCACCCAGCACGGCTGCGGGAGCCCGGAGCAACGCGCGCATCCGCAAATCTCCGCTGTCGCCATTTAAGACAGTGGGGACAAAAACACGTAGATGTGAAGCTGCTGCTTGGGTGCTGGGGTTTTTGGCTAAGCGCACAGAAACATGGCAAAGCGGCATCCCTGCGTGCTGCAGCGGCACAATTCAGCAATACCAGACCATTTACCTCGCATTATAACAGCCGGGAAAGGGGGTCAGTGTTGGGTCTTACGCAGCGATCGTGAACTGCCAACACCGTTCATGCCTACGAGATGAAATCGGCCCTTTCAAGCTCGCAGTGCTGCACTCCGGTCCCGCAAAGGGCTGTTTTCCTCAGGGTAGAAAATGTCCCGTTCAAAGCGGCAGACAACTGCCACGGAGTTGGTTGTTGCACCCTGGCAAGAGCAGAGACAGACGGCATTGAAAATCGGCGTCTGGTATCGGAGCAGATGAAGTGCGGCAGCATTTATTCTTAAGTTACCTACAAAAGAGCCTGTGGAAAACTTACTGTATAAGTGCTCAGTGGCATGTCATTTTTTTTTAGGTACGCACAATAAACCTGTAGTTGCTACCAAAACCTCTTCTATAAAGCTTAAAAAATATTCCTGGATAATTCTATTGTAAAAAGTGCCGCCGCTTTTGCACGCGGTGCTGAAGTCTGCTTCTGGGAAACAAATAATCGAGCCCGGGTCCCCGCCAGCAACAGAACAGCTCGTCACCTCTTCGGCTTCTGACAGGAATACATAATGCAATCTCCTAGAGCGTTCATCTTCTAAAATATCAGCCGCTTCAATTTTCAGACAAAGTTGCAAATATCCCTTACACGTAGCAATAGTGTGCAGGCTGGAAATCACATTGCATATCCTATAAGCGCTGTGAATTACAGTCTACCAGATGTTCCTCATGTCCCATGGGCATTGTTCGCATCCAAATACATTCCTCTCACTTACAGGTTTTCCTTGTTTATTTATTTAACTAAATGAATAATTTGAGTTTGACTTCCCTAACGCCTTACCTTGTCATTCGTGCTGTGATTTCTGCAAATAGAATTGCAGGGCACGACCGGCTGGATGGGGAAGCCGATTAAAAGGAGTGTCCATTTTCCTGTTGTTTTCACTCTGAACGGAGCCAATACGTCAAAACAGGTTCCTGTTACGAAACCGTATGAAAATAATTGAATAATCCTTTTCTTTGTCTGAATCCCAGACTTTGTCTAGACAATGAAATGGCAAAATTTCTAGACACAATTAGGATGGTTTAGCACCAAGTGGTGGCTTAAAGTAAGACGTTATGAATTGCCTGTGGTGCTGAGGGTCCTTCTGGGTTGCGCTCTCTCTGCTTCAGCCTGATGCAGCACAGAGCTGCAGTTTTCCAGCGGAGAGTTTGGCATCTCTGCCAGCATCGAGGCAGACCGTGCGTTACAGCCTCTGCTCCCGAAGCCACCCGATGGCTCAACGAGCGGTGTTTGTGTTCACATTAAGAATCGGTAACTTCCACACTTCCTCCCCGACCTCCAGGGCTACCGGGATTGTTGGAAGCGTGTGCAGGGCATGGTAGATCCCGTGCAGAGTCTTCAAAGCCATGATCTGCAGAGCGTTTGAGCCAGGCCTTTAGGAGATCGGCAGAAAAGGTCAGTGAACACACAGATAGCCCTGCACCAAGGACTGTCAGAAACACCCTAAGCTTTCTAGACCTACCAGCAGCATTTCTGCTGCTTTCTTCCAGCCCAAGCCTGGCTGATGAAGCTGCAGTCCAGATGCACATTTCCCCACCCAAAGTGGATGCTCCTGGTCCTCCCATCCTGCTCTCAGAGCTGTTGCCTGGACAAAGGTCCTTCCTCCCAGAGCCAAGTCCAACGTGCAATACAATTAAAGCCTTTACTTTATACAAATATTACCTTGCATAATTTTTCCAAAAGACAAAATGCACCTTATTTGCCCTTCAAGACCCACATCTTTTGTTTGCATCTCACACCCTTTGCTCAAGCCTGGGATCGGTGACTCAGCACGGCAACGTTTGGCCTCAAACAATCCTGCCCATAATAAAAACAACAGTGAAACCAGCCAAACCCCAAACCCCCGCTCTCAGATAGCCCCTCGCCCTGCTGTAACTCCAAAAATCATTGGAGAGGTGGGTTTTGCCCGTAGTCCCAGGAACAGAGCCTGCCTTTGTTAAAAAAACGCCTCCAGTTTGCAAGTCAAAAGGCCGATACGGCACACGCTGCATCGCTGGCCGGGCTCCAGGACGATAAACCTTGTCAATGCACAACCAGCAAACGAATAAAAGGTGTGGGTGTGTATAAACGAAAGCAAGTCCCTGCTGACTTGTACGATGAAATGTTGGCCAAAGGGTGGCTGCTCTCCGATCATTACCCGAGTAACAGATCAGGGACCGGGGCAGACGGTTCAGAAGGCGGCAACGGTGCTTCCTAGGAACCGTGGGCACCCTGACCATCTTCAAAGTCAGCCAAGAGGGGTTATGGTTTCACCACTGAAACATCAAAAAGTACAGCAGTCCTTTTTCTAAGCGCTTGCTTACGTTCTGCTTTCTATAACAAAGACTGATAAAAGCATTTTAGCTGCAGTCTCAGCTAAACATACGGAGGTTTTTGCCCGTATTCTCCTTGGAATTTGAAGAGATTTGAGCAAGCTGAAGGAAAAAAAAAAATAATCCAAAGAACGCTTTTAGCTGTTGAATTCATATTGCCAATCATGAAACTCGGACCGTACACAGAAAGTGGAAGGTTCATAAGCTGTTTAATGAGGTGTCAGTGCAAGACTTTCAAGAGGAGCCTGGAACAGCTTTGCAATGCACACGAGAAGATACGTACAAGTGTATTTTTGCAGTTTCTGGGTAAGGCAGTGAGTGGGATTACCTGCAGAAAAGTCTGAGGAGGAGAAGATACTACATGTAGTACTACAGGTAATAATTTCTAAAACACAACACCTGGGTGATACCATCTCAGAGAAGACATGCTTTAAAGAGATGCGGTGGTTAGGTGATGGGTTAACTGAAGGGTGCCTCCAGAAATTAGTGAAGCAAGGGAAGAGCCCAGGCTGAGCTGGTGGAAAGGATCCTGAACCGATAAATACTGCCCTGCTACGGGGGAGACTGGCACAGCTGCAGCTCCAGGAACTAAGGGAGCTGGAAAACCGCTGCCACCCCAGCGCCGCGCACACGGGGCGAGTTTTTCCTTTACGTTACTGGCCAGGAGTTTTCTGAATCCTGGAAACGGGTTTTAATACCTGAAACACTTCTAGCTGCCAGCAGAGCAGGCATGAGCCGGTGCCAAGTACCCTTTAAAATCTCAGCCTCGACGTGTTGCTTATGTTCATGTCATTCACTGCGAAGCTGAGCGCGAGCAAGAACGCTGTGCACAGGGCCGAGACGGGAGTCAGGGGTTCCCCTTTCCTACGGCGACCAGATACTGCTCCTCGCATGCATGGGGCCGATAATTTTCTGCAGCACACACTGGGAAAGGGGATGCAGCAGTCCGGGGGAGCGTCCCTCGTTCAGCCCCTCAGCATCGCGGAGCGTGCAGGCTGGGAGCTGAGGCTCCTCCGGAGGTTTCGCTGCTAGAAAGCAGCCGGAGAAGGATCGCTGGAGCTCTGGAGGAGACCCTGGGTGCCGGCTTCCCACCGAAGCCTTACCAGAAGTCCCAGCTCAGGTCTGACCTTCACGAATGCCTCTCTCCTGGCGTTATTCTCCGGCGACCCTTCAAGAACCAACAGAACACATTGCTGATATGCAAATAAATTAAATCATACCCAAGCTACTAAATATGGCTGGTCGAATCATATAATATAAGGCAGTCACTATTAAGTGAAATGTACTAAAAATGCAGATAAGCCTCCAAATAGCTGCAGAGAGCAAGACCACCTTGCTAAAATCGTGTTGAATATATTTTGTTTCTCTCTTGCTATGAGAGCTCGCGTGAAGCCGGGGGGTCCTGGGGATGCAAAGATTGCAGGACTGGTAAACCTGGCCAAGTAGCTTTTAAGCTACTATAAACCTATATACCACAGCATTTAAGCTTATAAACCCTGATACAGCAGCATGTCCATTTCAGAGATTATTTCAAAACAAATGGGGAGGGGGAAAAAAAGTTTCAAGTACCACTTTGCCGCCTTTCATTTGATGTCAAATTGGTTGTTTAGGTTTTTGCCTGCAAGAGACTCCACCTCCTTTCAAAGTCCCCTTAAAGCCCCGTGGAGAATTTATCCCAGTACAGCTCCTGCCTCGCACTTAACAGTTACACAGGCAAAGAAAACCAAATGTCCTCAGTCCCACTGCAGAGGATTCAGATACCTGGAGCTTGGAAATCCGCTGCCCTGAAAAAGAAGGATTTCCACTTGTATCGAAGTGTTTTCTGGCTTGATACTTATTTTCTTGGCCCTAAAAATAATCTGAAGGAAGACATCGCCTGTTGCTGATCTGGAAAACACCCTTTTTTCTTTTTTTTTCCTTCCTTTTTTAGAGAAAAAAGAAAAAAGAAACTCAACTATTGCTCTTCAAGCGTAGGTTAAAATGCCAGGCAAGGAGGAGGCCCTTGGTATCGCTCATCTCCTCCCGGAACTGCATTACATCACTTGGAAAACAGGACGAGAGGACACGAGACATCTCATCCCGATGCCTTTTTAACAGCACTTAGTCATACGCATGGAGATTCGCAACACCAGCGTCTACTGCAAGAAAACGAGCAGATGCCAGAACATTTCGTTTTACGCTCAGCCGAAGAAAAAAACATGAGCACGTTTTCCGTTTTAAATGCTAGCGACATTTCGCAGGCTGCCTCCCTCGAGGACAGCGGCAATTGGACGGCGGTAACCCATTTCACCCAGCCGGGATGGCAAATTGCTCTGTGGGCTATCACCTATTCCTTCATCGTTATCACATCCATCGTTGGCAACGTCACCATCATCTGGATTATTCTTGCGCACAGGAGAATGAGGACGGCTACCAACTACTTTATCGTTAATTTGGCTTTTTCGGATTTGCTGATGTCTGCTTTCAATACCATCTTCAATTTTATTTACGCCAGTCACAACGTCTGGTACTTCGGCGAGGAATTCTGCAGGTTTCAGAATTGGTTCCCCATCACCGCAATGTTTGTGAGCATTTACTCCATGACAGCCGTGGCTGCAGAGAGGTAAGAGGCGAACGGAGAAGGTAAGGTCGGGAAAATCCGCTGTAAGTTGTAAGAAATTATTGCGATACTTTGTGCAATTGGCCCCCACCTGCCGTAGCGGGTGCCTTACCAGCAAAGTGGGAGCAGTGCCAGGCAAATAGCCTATGGGCTTAGATGCTAGTTGTGGCTTGAAAGGAAGGCTCTTCTGTTTTATCCCTGGTCTGAATCGCACCCGAATCTCTAACGAGTGGAAGTGGCTGGTATTTTATTGTTCCCAAATGACTGATCGTAAATTGTCTCCCAGTCATCCTGCAAACTCTTTTTTTTTTTTTTTTAAACCACGAGAAGGACCCGTCATTTGGACGGAGCTGGAGCAATAAGTATATGCTGCGGGATGCTGAAAGTATCAGCATCCACAATCCCACTTCTGAGTCCAGCAAACCACCCGAAATAGTGGGAAGTGGATCAGAAGTGGCAGAGTCTGCTCCAATAGTTCACAAGAATGACTTATTCCAAGAGGGAGGAAAGTAATTACAGTGATTTTGTTTGACTTCTGAAGCAATTGGGTTTTTTCATAATACTCTCTTACATCTGCCATGTCTCTTTTACTCGAGCCTGAATTTGTGGAGTCTGAATGTATTTACAGCTCATTGGTAAGTAGCGTGACGCTTTCTTTTTACTAGAAAGCGGCCAAAAGTCCGTGGGAATTTCCTCTCTTAAAGGCCGTGGCATGTGAAAGAGGTAGAGGAGCCTCAACTCCCTTCTAGGCTCTCTGCCCTCTCCACCTTCCCGTCTTCCCTCTGTTTCTTCCACACTCTGCCTGGCGCTGGGGACACGTGTGTCTTCTCCATCCTGTGCCCCTGCCACAGCCCCACGGTGAAGGTCTTCCCCCGGGCAGCCGGACCCGGCGTCCAGAAATCCCTGGCAGCTCTTTTTCGAGCCCTCCTGGTGACTTTGCAGTTTCCTTCAGGTCTCCTCCGTTCCTTATCGAGCAGGCGTATCCACGACGGGCCCTTCCAGCTCCCTCGGGAGCGGGGCCAGCGTGGGAAGTGAGCCCCTGCTCGCAGCTCGGTTCACCCCGGCACACCCGGGGAAGCGAGCAACAGGCAAATCCAACCGGAGGAACGGACTAGCAGGAGAAGGCAGGCTCGGCCCCGCCGAAACCCGCCCGGTTCGTACGGCTCAGTACAGGGCAGTGGCCCCTGCGGCCGCTGGAAGGATCGCTAGTGAGCGCAGGGATGAGCGATGTGTTTATCAGCCTGCAGTCGTCCAGCTGAGAGCAAACCCCTGTTTAGAAGCAACGGCAGCTTAGTTTTAGACGCGAATACTCTTTTGCTGTTCCTGGCTTTAAATCAAGGGCTGTTGGTAACAGCTATTTTATACGCGTGGTCTGCCAAAGAATTTTTTTATCTTTTTTTTTTTTTTTTTAATAAATCCATTTCAGCCTGTCCTCACATCTCCCTGCTCTCGTTCCTTGGGGACTTTCGGTGAGAGTACCTATTCAGCCAAAACCTCTTTGGTCACATGGCACAGATCAGAAAGAAAACTTGGCATCTCGCTGCAAACCATATTTAGCTATTCTTTGCTTAACCTTAAAATAGATCCTGACACCGTCTCCTGGAAACTCGCAGCTTCCATTTATTGTTATGAGAACTTGCGTCCACTTGGGCTCCATTGTTTAACTTCGATAAAACAATGTCTTTTGAAGTGGTTTGTTGTAAGGAAGGAGGCTAAGAAGTGACAGCTCTGCAAGTCATCTTTGTCTGCCCTGGAAAGGGCCCTGGCGCTATCGCTCACCGTTGGGTTTGGGACCACTCTTGTTTCCCCCTTTCAGGCTGCTCCGGGTACCACCGCACGCTTTCCGCAGCACTCCAGGCAGAAATGTAGTATATCGGCTCAAGTTTCACACTCCAGTCAGCAAAATCTCCTAGGTCCTCTTTGGAAAGTGTGCAAGAGCGTCCGAAATTCGGCTCGTTTTGTCTGTGTGGGACGAGGAGGGGAGGAAGGGCACCATGCAGGAGCACGGCACCGGCATCCTGGGATGTCGGAGGCAGCGGGGCGGCAGATGCTGGATGGAAAAGCATCCTGGCTGGATGGGGAAGCCTCCGCCCGGCAGCCCTGTAATACCTGGGGCATCCGCAACGCGGGCGGCTGCGTCGGGGCGGGTTCGAGCATTGTATAATACCGTCTGAATAGGAAAATAATAACAACGAGCTAAGGAAAAGCAAGGTGGCGTGAAAATTTTACAGCTAAATAAGGCTCCGCTGCCGTGCAGCTCTGGCTCACACTGTGCCGTCTGTCCGTGCGGCCGCTGTCTGTCCCGCAGTGGAGCTCCCTCCCAACAGCCTGGCCGAGAGACAGCAGAGAGTTTGTCAGATTTTCGCTATGAAAACCAGGAGGCAATCGGCATTTTCCACTCTGTTTGGCTTTTGTAACAACCATGACAGAGAGCATGGAAAGCATGACAAGAAATGCATAATTGATTATGTACTCATTACGATGCCATGCATTTCTACACGGGGAACTTAAAACCAGAGAGCAGCCCGGGCTGGCAAGTAATCTAATAGTCATATGTGCCGTGAGGGCTCAGAGCAGGTGTGGGACGAAAGGGTCAGCCTTCCCCTTCCACCGCAAGCACAAGTGCTCGAGCGTTTACAGGCAGAGGTGGATGGCACAAGGGTTTTCCACGGCTGAAAATCGGTGGGAAAACATTCAGGGTAAAGAATACTCGAGCCCCCAGCCTGCTGACGGGATAATACGGGGCATCAGAGGAGACTGACATAATTAGGGGGGAACGGGGTGTTTTAGCTTTTTTTTTTTTGGGTTGAGGAAGGAGAGAAGGGCGTGGTATTAAATAGTGCATAACTCCAAACTAACACAAACAGTACACAGCACAAAATTTCAGCTGAAACACACAAAGCATTTGAAAAATTAATTAAAAAAAAAGAGAAAAAAAAAGAAAAATTAAAAGTAAGCGGAACACTTGCAAAGACCATATGCAAAAGGCACAGATGATTGCGTCCACCGCGCACAAGAAGCATCCATCCACACGGGTTTAATATATTCTGCCTTAAGACTAATCATTCTCTTTAGAAAGGATTTAGCTCCTTCCAATTATTCGTAGCCTGGAACCTGTCAAAATATCTCTATAAATAAAGCCCACCATAGTGCCTGGTGAGATTTTACACTTGCTATATTTGTTGTATAGTTTACCAACACAACTGTAAAAGCATTACCTCCTTTTCTTGCAGGTACGTGGCGATAATTCACCCCTTCAAGCCCAGGCTCTCTGCTGGAAGCACCAGTGTCATCATAGGGATAATCTGGCTGGTGGCATTTGGGCTCGCCTTCCCGCAGTGCTTCTACGCTGAGATCATGACGGACAACGGAACGACGAAATGCGTCGTCGTCTGGCCCGACGACGTCGGATCCAAGCACCAGCTCACGTAAGAGAAACAAACAAAAAAAACTCCCGACTGGTGCAAAAGTTAACTATGAAATTAATTTCATCTCCCAACTTTTGGCTACAGGCAGTACCGGGGAAGGGGAAGAGGGAGGTTTGGGGGAACCACGCAGTAGGGGCAGCCCATCTAAGCTCAGGTTAAGCCAGCTGTGGAAAAAAGCTGCCAGGTGATCGTGATTCGGGGTAAAGAAGGGTGATGTGGCATCCTCCCCTGCTTTGAAAACTGGCTACAAGATCTAGAAACCCCAGATACCGGCTTGGTGGATTTAAGCGAAACCACTGCAAAAAGGCTCTAAACAAGCAATAAATCCTGGTTCCAAAGATTCTGGATTTTCTCCCTCCATCAGGCAGGAAGAAACTGGGTATCTTTAATGCTGAGAAGCCACATAATTAACTAAAAATTATGCTGCACTTTGTAGGGGGAAGCAAAACAAACAAAAAAAAAAAAGAGAGAAGCACGTTTCAAACATCCTGAGGTTTTGTAGACTGACTGATCTGGGCACACATCTGCACTCCCAAAAGCTCCTAACCCTCACAGCAATTTCCTCCTGCTTTAAAGCAAGATTGTTGAGACAGATGAAATAAGCCATACCCCACATTTAGGGGATCTGCTGTGATTAATCATTATTCAAAGCACACGATACACAGAGCAGTTTGAGAAATTTATCAAGTAAAACATATTTATACGAAGTAGTAATGGAAGAACTTGCGGAAAAGGAACAAATTGATGAACAAAATGGAAACAATTTTTCAAACTAAAACCAAGCGCTAAACTCCCCGCATCCATTCTTCACTGCAAGCGCTTTTGCCCAGCTATGTGCACCAGGGACATTTTTCCCTTCTCGGTCTTCATCTCTGGCAGACAGCTGGATGCCTCCTGCGGTTAGTTATTACTAAACTAACTGGGATTTCACACTAATATGTTCCAGGAGCTTCACGTAAGTTTGGCTGAGCTGCAGCGTGTTCAGCCACTGGCGGTCAGTTGTCCCCAGAGTCACAGAAGAATAAAGAGTAAAATCAGGCTCACACCATGTTGGGTGATATTCCTCCTAGGGCTCCTTGGTTGGCAGCCCGTGGCACATGCTGGGGAATACAATAGACCAATATATACAATATCGGTTGAGAAGGAGGGATAATAGATAATCCCTTTTATATAAAAGTCGCTGATGACTATTTAATTCAGATGAAAAGAATTAGGTTTATTTCTCCCACATCCACTGTTTGGGAAGGACCGAAACAAGAGTCTACCAGCGTGCCGACGAAATCTCTGCAGGCTGGAAAGGGTGGTCCTGAACGTGGGAAATAACGGGGCGAGTTCATTTTGGGATCCCCAGCTGAAGAGCAGCAGCTCCCGAACACATTAAATCACTTCATTCAGCAGCTTGCTCTCCCTGAACAGTCTCAGATTCGCAGGTTTCAGGAGCTTTCCTACAAAGGAAGGTGGAAGCAGCGGTCCCCAGAAATCATCTTGAGTGATGGATCTGTTGGGACAAATGCCTGCAATACAGACCATGGAGAAAAAGCCACGTGCAGCCATTCATGTGCTAGCCCAAATACCAAGGAAAAGAAATGCTAAGAAAGCCAAGGAAAAAACAAAGAAATTGAGAACTGGGTTCCTCTGTTGACTGTGGGTCCTCCAAATCCTTTGTAGTTGAGTAAAACCAGCCTTCAAAATTTCTAGACTTCAGAAGAAAGGAAAATCCTTTTCTGCAGGAAAAGTGTGTATAATTATGACAGAAACAAGTGAAAAAAGTGACAGAACAATGCACTACTGTGACTGCCAGTGCCTGAGAAATATTGGGTATGAAGTGAGTAAATTTGTAAAAGTTTAACCAAAATAAAGAACCTCAACCACAGAGGATTTTTTTTCTGGTGACAGGTTAACTTTGCAGAAAAGTAGCAAAACTACAAGACTAAAAGTTTCTTTTTGCCCCATGCTCAAGCTTAGGCTCCCATCCTCTCCTCCTCCGCCCAGGATGGGAACTCTGAAAGGGCTTTGCTGCGCTCCACACAGGGTATTATTAGACCTTCAAAAGAGGTACCGCTCTGAGGACAACTGGGAAAGGTGGGGAACGGGCAGGGACAAACCTGCCCCGTTTCACACATACCATATTTTTCTATAGGCAGGCACTGCTCTGATGTTTGCAACCACCCCAAGGCGGTGCGAACACCACCGAGCACCCCAACACCCATTTCGACCCCGCTCGGTAGCGCAGCAAGCAACCCCAGCGCGTTGTCATACCGAGAAAGACCCGTTGCCCCCAGCCTTCTGTGGTCATCGCCAGCGGCGCGCGCCAGACCCCTCCTGCCTAATCCTAGTTTTTACACTGTTTACATTAATTTGACAGCCGCTGTAACCAAGCGAGCAGGTTGCTCCCTCCCCGTAAATGGTGGTTGCTTAAAATAATCAAACCCCAGCATGAGGGAACCAGCAGAAGCTTGCAGGGTGACACGGAAAGCGAGGAAGGGCCGAGCTAAAATACAGCTGAAGGAGATGCCAGCGCTTTCAGCTGGAGCAGTAACCGAGTAGCCTGTTGGCGATACGTAACTGCGTGCGCACAGACAAATAAAACCAGCCAGCAGCACAGATACAGCAATGACAGCCGCTCGCTTTCTGCAGGCAATATTCCTTCCTCGCTACCTGGAGTCTTCCCTGCTTTGTGCACCCTGTTAGCAGCCGGCTACGTTTTGTAGTCCCTGATGCAGGTTTTTTCACCGTTGCTGAATTAAGCTGTTGGCACTATCGCATGCGTCAGGTTACTCTGTAGTTTTCGGAATACTTCGTTTCCGTATCTGTGATTTAAAGGTTTGTATTTTTAGGGCCACAAGCCTCAGGCGTCTCTCTTTCCTGACTGCAGTGGGATAGCAAAATTCAGTGCAGATGGCCATGGACCGTAACCCTCTGATAAGAGATAAATGATGTTACTCCATCTTGAAAGAGCCGTGAATTCAGTCCAAGGCCTAATCGTCACAAGAGAGATGAGGTTTTGCTGTTTACAGAAGTCCCTGTAATGATGTTTGTAGGCAAAATTTCTGCTTCTGTATGCTTTAGGGTTGAAGTTAATGGGAACCAGACATACGTATCCAAAAGACAATTTCTGAGAGAGCCCTTCAAGAGACATACTGACTATGAAAACGTGCTTGTTCTTCTTTTTCAGGTATCACATTGCAGTGATCGTGTTGATTTACTTACTGCCTTTAATGGTGATGTTTGTTGCATACAGCATTATAGGAATTACTCTGTGGAGCAGTGCAGTTCCAGGCAACCACCTTAACAGAGTCCGCTATGAACACCAAGTAAATGCCAAAAAAAAGGTCAGAAGTGAAACTTAAAAATAATTACCCTCAGCACACCAGCCCTGCTGGCTCCAATTCCAAAACGGAGCTTGCATTTGATGCAAAATCTTGTGGGATTGGGCATGAAAGGTTGACAAAATATTTTGGGGCCGGGGGTAAAGGGCATCACCCAGCAAGGATGAAAAAAAATTATCTACAATGCATCAGCCAGCCTCCAAGGAAGAAAGGCTCATGTCAGTAGGCAGCAGGCCAGTTCCCAGCAGCCCTTAGAGAGTTTACTCTCCAAGGTGTCCCGTGAATCTGCACGTTGCAGCATAAACCAGGGAAAAACTCTGGACGGGGTGGAGAGGTTTCGGTGTAACAGCAGATCTCGCGTTTCCCTACCACATCTCTCTGAGGAAGCCACAAAGCAGCTCCTCTGCAGAAAGTCCACTCGGTGCACCAGGACACGTTTGCTCTAACCCCCTCCCCGCTCCCAGTTTCCATCACCAGGGCTGGTTTCTGTGCCGTTAGCAACCCAGGTCTGCATACCATACACAGCGCTTTAGGAGGGCAAAACAGACCCAAAACAAGAGCAGCGTTTCCCATTCCCCCAGCGAGCTCAGATGATCGCAGAGAAGCCCAGAAATGACACGCTGCTTTTGGTTTCCTAGTTTGTGAAGACCATGGTGGTAGTTGTGATCATTTTTGCTGTCTGCTGGCTGCCCTATCACATATACTTCATCCTGGGGAGCTTCAAGGAAGACATCTACCAGCAGAAGTACATTCAGCAGGTTTATCTCGCAATCTTTCTGCTTGCCATGAGTTCGACGATGTACAACCCCATCATATACTGCTGCCTTAACCAAAGGTGAGTAGCGTGCACGTGTGTGCACAGAGTAAACTAAAATCTCCATCTGAAATAGTGTAAATCTCTGGAGGCGAGAACAACTGTGATTTTCAACTGCGGTCAACAGGCCGGGTAGACAAGTTAATTTATTAAGTTACTCTGCTAATAATGTGAGATGAGCCACGCTCTGCGAGTGAGACTTTTACTCAACCGTTAAGATTTTCTGCCTCCGAATGAAGTGCAGACAGCAGGCGTATGATCAGCGCAGCCACGTTTGCACCATTTCCACATGCAGACTACCTTATTTCCGAGGGAGGAACCTGTAATCCCTGCAACGCCTCTGCTGACCTAATGCTGGGCTGGCTCGGCCCCCCGCTCCTCCCGGGCCACCCCTCCGTCAGCGCAGCCCCGAGCCCCCCACGCGGGCGCGTGGCTCAACCCCATGGGGAGCAGGAACAGCCCATGGGTGACCTGCCGAGACCCCCGTCCAGGCACACTGCCACGAGCGAGCAGCTGGAGAGCACGACCTCGTCGTGCCAAGAGATGTCTCTCTTGCTCTGCGCTGAGAACGGGCTGCTCTCGGGACGCTTGTGCAGCGGGACGCTGGGCCTGGGGAGCTGCTCTGCCTGCCCGGTGGGGCTCCGTGCCAATTCCTGCCTGCACATCCCACTGCCAGACCTCTCCCTAACACGCACCTCTCTTCAGCCTAAGCTGCGTGCGCAGAGAGCTTTAAGGGTAGCAGACGGTTATCGGCATGCCTCCTCCAGCACCTCCGGCGCAATTTCTCTGGGACTCCACCAGCAAAACGCCTAACTCTGGTGGTGCTAAGAGGCTTACTCCTTGAGAGCGTTTCAGACGGCATCCTGCCCGTAAGCTCGTAAAAGGTGGCAGTTTTGCAGCCCATTCAGCCACTCTGCCTTTGACATGAAACACCCAAACACATCCTCAGCTCTCAGAAAGCAGACAGCTTCTTCATTTAATTATGGAAATTTTTTTTTAAAAAAAGCTTCCCGTGGGTAAACACAGGTATTTTCCCCACATGCTGTGTTTCTCAAAAATGCTGTTACCAGCATGGTCAGCACCATCTACTGAGCACATCAAACATCCTGCCATTTCACTGATCTTATATATTTACTTAAAATATAAGGAAATCTGATCATAAACTCCTATTGCTTTTCCCTCCATGGTTTTATACATTTAGCTCATCACCTCACCCCTTTGATTTCAATAGAAACATTTTATTTCCATGGTCATTCTGAGGTAGAACCAGATCATGCATTTGTTCTTTCTCTGTGCAATTAAAAAGATCATCTCACCATTTAATTTCTTTTCTTACATTTACAGGTTTCGTTCTGGCTTCAAATTAGCCTTCCGGTGGTGTCCGTGCATAAAAGCAACTGAGAAAGACAAACTTAAACTTACGTCCCCATCTCTTTACCAGACAACCCACAGGAAGTCAGGAACAACAAGTTTCAACACAGAAACTCAATTGAATGAGAAAGAGAAGACATCATTTACCCTCACCCAGCTAACGCTTTGATTTTTCTCCTCCCGGTTCTGGCTCTATTCTAATATACCACTTCAAAGCAGCAGATTTGTAGAAGCCTGAGGCAGGTCTTTTTTGTGAAGGAACTGTTTTCTGTGTGACTTTTTCAGATGCCATCAGCATTGAAAACAGTCCGCTGATAACACTTATATCCATGTAGGTCCAAATATCACCCAGCTATAGATGCAAGTTCAGCCCTCCCTTACACTAACAACTGCAACACACAACAGAGAGATTTCTGCCCATGAGGTCGAAAAAGCAGCGATAGAGACCTCAAGCAGTGCCAATCAGTAGAATATCAATTTGACTCTTCCAGATAGCGATCTCCTGCTTTCTGTTCCACCAAGACACTTAAATCTGGAAAAGAGGTGATGGAGCAGAAAGGCTGGGGCACATCTGGCCCAGCTTGGATGGACCCTCGGGGCTGCATGGGCAGCTAAGTCCCATGGCTCAGCAGCCCAAAGGCAGAGAAGACTGCGGAGCAAAGCTTCTTTACGACAAAGGCAAATACTAACACATCCAGACTGAAAAGCCTGCCCTGAAAATTTTCTGAATTCTGAGATTTTCATGCCTGCAAGTTCACCAGCACCATTTATCATCAGTTAAAAGAAAGAAACAGTTCCTTCAGATGTCGTCACTGCGTGGATTTCTAGAACCTTGTACCAAAATACAATGTCATTTTCCTATTAAACTATGCCCAAGTGATTCCTCCAGCTTCACAGTTAATTGTGCCTAATTTGGAGAGCGAGGCTCTCTGAGGAGTCAGTAGCCAGGTGTGGGATGCTCACTGGCTAATGGATCCAATCTGAATCCACGTCCTTTTACCTCCTGTTAGTCCAAACCGCAGTCTGGCCCATCGCCGTCTTTTCCTAGATAGTCCCTTCATCTTCCCTTTCCAGACTTACCCCATATTTATCGTCACTGTTCTTCTCTTCTCAAATATGAAAATAAAGGTTGAAATACGTCATTTTGGAAGCCTGAGGCATTATGTGCAGGCATGCAAAACAGGAGAAGCTGAAATAGAAACATTTACATAAAAGTAATACAGCATTTAATACTGGTATGGTAAGTGTCACCTCGCAATCAACCTCACCTTTCATGACAGGTTCGTACATAACACAGAGCGCCGTACCTTAGAATACAAAAAGCTCCTGCAGTGTCGACAAGATCCAGTTATTTGCAATATTCCCCTTTGCTCTGTGAAAGCAAAACTACCAAGCATTGCCAGGCTTAAATTCTGCAGTAAGTTCAGAGAAAAGATTCGTAGCTTGAACTGAAAGATTACTCAGGGATATGATTTTCCCAAGTCTGTTTCAATGCAGGAACCAGCAGATGTATCTTCCTTCTCCACTTAATCTTCTTCACCTCCCTGGCTGCTGTGGAGAACAATTATGTTACACAGAGGCCCAACAAACATGTCTCGCTAATGGGATGACAGACCACAAGGCTGTGTGCCTTTCTTAAAAAGTTCATTATTTTAAATCATTCCAGCAGGCAGTTTCCAGTCTAGATGTTATCTGTTCAGCCCTCTTAACTGGCCAGCCTGCTCTTCCCGCGACTGCACCGCTGGGCGAGAGGGAGAGCAGTAAGAGGCATTTACAGACAGCCACCACCAAGACTTTCTTCTGAAAGGATTCAAAACAATTTGGGAGGGACTCTCTGTAAAGGCACACATCTCTGGGACCAGGCTAGAGGTTGCAAAGACTCTTGCTCCGAGGAACTGAAAGACACCTACACACAGAGTTCACTATTTCTTATGCACAAGCTGTACCTCTCCCACGGCCAGTCAATGTGATTGTAAGGCCTTTAAACCCTTTAAAACCTGCAACTTTCTAATGTGGAACTTTTTAGACCAAACAGGCCGATCTCGAGCATCCCATCTTCCATCACACCTTAAGAGCCAGGCAGAGCCTATTTCAGATGCCAAGGTGTCACGCACATGCTGGCACTGTCTCCCCTGTGCAGTCCCTGACAGGCACCGACGTTTTCTGACAGCTCATGGCATCTCTCTCTTGTTTGGGTGCAGAAAGCAGAGGATGACTTCTTCAGGTTACAAGCAAAACTCCCTGTACCCTGAAGGACTCACTCTGAGCCCTCGCTAGATACTGGAAGGGATGCCAAGGCAGACTATGTTATTTCCTGTGATATATGAGGTAACAGGAACACCATGCTCCACAGTAACTACATGCAATTCTTCATATAAATATAGACATGATTAAATACCATGCAGCAGTAAAACACCTCCAGGTCAGCAATAAATCCCTCCTCTGCACAGTTACTCATGCTCTAAGCAGCAATGGAAGCCCTGCAGTCAATAAAGAAAAACATTTGAAGAATCTCGTTTTTATGGCAAAGGAACGAACAAAAAGCACAGAACGGGGTTCAGAAGTTCAGAAACACTTTATTTTGCCTTCTGCTATTTTCTTAAGAAAACAAAACAAAACAAAGTCTGCTTGTTTTAAAACCCATTCAAAAGGCTTCTGAGAGAACCCCCAGAGGAGTAAGGAGCGGATGACATTACAACAGTGGTATGCAAATGGTCTTTTCCCCAGGAAATATAAGATTTTTGTGTTCATATTGCAGTAATTACAGCTTAACAATTAAGAGGACTATGATTTTATTCACCAAGCCTAAAAGCTTTAAGTGAGACATCTCAGTCATTGCTTGGATAACATTGGAGACATTTCTTCGGACAGTTATAGCTTGTGATTCACTTGGAACAGTTTCCTAGGGGTAAGAAGTAGTCTGGAAATGGAAATCCCACCAGGTCTCCCTTTGGAAAAGAACTGTCGTGTCTTATCGAGTACATCACCTATGGTCCACAGTAGGAAAAGCTGCATTGTTAGAAACACAAACTCACTCCCTAATTGTTATGAGCTGGATCCAATAAACAAAACGACCTATGCCAGCATCTCCAAAATTCACAGTCACCCTGAGACCAAGTTTAACTTCCACGTCTCATTCATCCTCTACCCTGCACTGAGCCTAGCCCTCAGATGCTGAAGAGCTCCGAACCCAGGTCCCCAGGCATGGCTCACACCACCCCTACAGCACTGCCGACGGCAGGCATAAGATACGCAAACCTTCAAGCAATTAAAATGCAATGCGTCCCCTGTGCCCAAAAACTTTCTCACCTTCTTCTGTCTCCTATTTGGGGTCATAGCTGCACATCAAGGGTGTCAGAGACTATTCAAGCTGTAACGTAGGATGGGTTATTGAAGAAGCACTACTTCAGCGTATGCAAAAGGGGCTTTCATATACAACTCCAACACAGGATGTGCAAACCAGCAGTGTACGAGCACCCGACACTGTGATTCTGCAAACGTTGACCCTACGCACACAGAGAGGTTACGGACTCTGACGTGCATCAGACTTCTGCGGGGACACAGCAACTGTAACGTATCCATCCCTCTGCATCTGGCAAAGCCTAAGATAATCACATTGGCTTTGACGCAGTGGGCTGAGGTTTTCCTGCACTGCAGATCCCCCTGCATGAGACAGGGCATGAGATGCACCCGGACAAACTACATGTGCCCTAAGATTTGGGCGTTGT
>NW_010519166.1:27007-37626 GCF_000687285.1 Phaethon lepturus | reverse complement strand
TGAACCACATTAGGAAACACGAGGCATGGGGACCTGGGTGAAATCTGACCCCGAATGCCCGGGAATAAAAACACACACACAAAACGCAGGCACCACTGGGATTAGGTTGCAGCTCTCCCTATACAATAGCTCTTCCCAAAGCACTAAGCCACCAGCCAACAGCACCTCTTCCAGAAAGAACCACTAAACACCAGTTAACGCACATCAAAAAAGTTTAATATTTTCACAAGTATCACGTAACACTAGTATTGGAGCTACTAGTGCGCAAAGTAAAAAGACTCTCTACCTTTGCAAAACCAGTTAGGCATGCAATTTTTCAGGTAGACGCACACTTAAAGCTGCAATGACTGTTTGTGACTCACATGTTACTTTACAACATTCACTCACAGTGCACCATAATGCATATTGAAATGTTATCGATAGGTAGGGCAATCCAAATCTTAGGGGAGTGGAACAAGGACAAAGAAGAGTGGCCTGCAAACTTCCATCTACTTTCTGCAGGAAAAGGCAGCAGGGGAAACCATGCAGACATCTCAAATTCATTTTTGGTAGAAGAGCAGGAATTAAGGACTACTGTGTGGTCTCCCTCTTTGCAGAAAGTGGTGTGACTTGCAAATGTTATTCAACGTTTGCCTTCCTAACTGCTCCTCAATTTAAGTAACGCAACTGGTATGCAAATATAATAATGGCATTGACTCGACAGAGGACAGGATACACCAAGTGTATACGACCTTTGCTTTTGCTTTAGTCCTTGGAATAAGCTGGGTCCGATTTTGGCTTTGTGGTTTGTTTAGTTTATGCACCCAGGTCCTCAAAGGCAAGATCAAAATCAAACCCTCGTATTCCTTTCTGATCACAAACGCTAGCTGAGTGTTTGTGGCTTGATTGGCTGCCTAACAGTATCAAAGATTAAAGCTTTGTGTGGAAGCAAATACCCATTTAAGGCGAGAGACGGAAGTATACACACCCGAGTGACACTGTCTGGCTGCAGATTCGGTAGAAGGGCAGCTGCAGTGCCCCGATGTAGACTAACAAGAAGAGATAGAAAATATCTTTTTATAAGAACTCTTAAACAGAATAATACAGCACAGCCCGTGTACGGACCATAAATCTACTGATTTCCCAAGTCTGGAGATTTGGATTACCCCAATCACCAACCACTTTGTTTTACTCTTTAGGGATTTCTTGCCGAAACGTGACAGATTTCGCCCAGTAACACAACACTAGTCACAGAAGCAATGGGAAATACCAGTGGAACCAGGTTTGTGGGACAAGGGCGTTTACTGTTACCATGACAAAACAGGCATCAAGGAAGCAAGTAAGTCGCGTTGTCAAGTCCCACTATAGAGTTACGTGCGTGCACAGTGCTGACACACCATAATGTTTTCACAATCGCTTTAGACGAAACAACAGCAGGTAGATATGCAGGAGGGAACTGTTGCTTCCCTTTCGCTAAAAGCATCAACACCCAGGTCTGGTGGTCAGCGTGCTGGCAGTGCGTTTAAACAGGGATGCTGCAAAGAACACATTTGGTACGATGCGATGGTAGCTCTCAACGCACATCACTTGGGGGCAATTTCGTCTCAGACAACAACCGATTTTTGACAGCTGCAGAAATTACAGACTGATTTTCCCATGACCTACAGATGGGGAAGGTACCAACAAGGTGAATAAGAAACATGCAGATTGGGGTCCAGAAACAGGAGATATTATTAACAGCACACATTCTATCTTGTATCCTATTTTTTATGTCATTAGTTGTATTTTTTTTCCCCGATAAAGCAGTGAGTTCTGGGTTTTTACCAGTTCTGACTATGCAGTCGCTGCTTTATGAGAAAGTGCTCACAAGACAGAATCGGGGCTGGGATTGTGGAGTTCAGTTCTGCTCGGCATCACGAAGCCTGCATCCCACTGCTGTGATGAGCGCTGCCCCTTTCCCACTGCCATCCTCCGACAGCAGGAAGGTCACGTCGCAGTTGGGTGCCAGGTCTTTGACTGTTTGGTGCATGATCCTCGAAAAGCTGTGAAAGAAAACAATGGCAGCAGGTGAAGGAGGTCCCGCAACACCTGCAGAGCGTAGCATCACCATGAACCTTTGCGGTGTTCCCCTTTTTGCTGGGGAAAGAACTAGAATCCTGGAAATTATGGTGGATTTGAAGATTAGGAGCAGTGGGAGTTAGAGGAAAAAGGCACTTGCATGCCACGCTTGCCTCTCTGCGTGGCATTACCTGGATCGCTACTACCACAGCAAAGGGGAGAGAAAAGACCACGTACAGTTGTCTCCTTCCCACCTGTCTCCCTCCATACCCGCCAGAGATGGGCACTACTCCACTCCTCCTCCTGCCACCAGCCCTTTAGACTCCTGCCCTCGCCTGCCAATGCTTCACAGCAGCCCATCTCCTCTGCACACTGAACAGAAACAACCTCCAAAGGGGCACCAGGCATTTCAGCACTGCTCTGGGATTGTCTTTGCATAGGCAAGAGATCCTTCCCTTGATGCATGGCTTCCAACTTGTTTGGCAAGCTGCGTCCCCTTCAGTTTGCCACAGCCCCAAGAATCCTTCACAAGTCCTTCTTGACACCAGTTTGGTGCGTCAAGAGAAAGGATGTACAGCACTACAGATCACAGGCAATAAATGCTGAGAAGATGAATACTCACTGCGGATGTAGTTTGTACAGAGTCCCATCCACACCAACCGTTATCTCCAGGTGCTCTAATCCTCTATTCTCCCTAATTTTATCTACAACTGCAGCCATTCCGGCGCCGCACAACTGAGCCGCTCGCCTCGACACCGCTCCACACACTGTCTTGACAATGATACTGTCGTCGCAGGTGCTGTTGAGCCCCAGCTGCTGGAGGATGGCTCGCACCTGCAGCAAGGCTAACCTGTCACTGCAGAAGCAGAGGAGCACAGCATTAAAATTAAAGGTTTCCCTCAGTCAAGCCACTGCCATGAACCCCACTGCATCCATGCACCCACACCAGACAGCAGCCCTTACTGCCAGCGCAAGACACCTCGGGGAATGCAAATTCATTCACCCTGGCACCATGCTGCAGCGCAGGAGAGGGGCACAGGCAGCAAGGGAGGCTCCAAGTCCAGAACTCCATTGCCTCCCCTCTTTTCTTACCAAAGGGCATTTCAGGAAAATATTTTTAATGACCAACTTGAGGGTTTTTTCCCCTACCTGAAGACTCAACAGGCTTTGAGATTACTTTAAAATACAGAGTCTGAGCAATAAAGACACAAAAATACCCAGTAAAGAAGTGCTCATTCAGCTAGTGTCCATTCAGTTCAACAATTATAGCTATGCACATACAAGGGGCACAGGAAAATGGCTTGATTTCCAAACCAGCAAATAAAATTATACAGTAAGGGAATCCTTGACAGCCCTGCCCATGGTTTAGCCGTGAGCATTGCTAGAAATCCAGATATGTTGTAAAAAGCCCTTCTACACATGTGCAGGGCTCTCACTGAAACCAAAATTATCTCTGGAGAACCAAGCAATGCTCTCCAGCTGCCCTTCCCCTCCAGCAGTGTCACCAGATGAGCGTTACCACACTAGTTCCCCCTGAACAGCCTCCTGTGCATCCCTCTTACCTCTCAATCTGAGAAAGAAACTTGGTTTCAAAGATATGTCTGGTCTTCAGCGTCTCTGAAATCTGGCCTCTGAACAGGAACCCCCGTTTGGTGAAGTCGATCAAAATATTGCGGACTATTTCCCCCAGGTACATCCCACTGATCATTTTCTCGTATCTGCAATGAAAAACAGCAGCACAGCTCAGAGGGACACTGCTTGCATTTGCAAAGGTGGCATCACAGCTGCATTACCAGCCAGGTAAGGGTCCTGCCCATGAACACTGGGGACATGATATATGCAAAACAGTTCACACAGAAGAGACATTTACTAGAAAAACTGGGCAAGAAAGAGCATGAACACTTAGTGGGATGCCTTGTGAACCCATGTACAGGCACTTCATCTATTTCTACCATGAAACTACCATGTTCCTCCAAGCCAGGCTGTTGTTAATGACGGCTGGTATTGCTCCCAGATGGAAGAAAGGAAAACCTTTTAATCAGAGAGCAGAATAGTGCTCAGATGAAAGCCAAATTTGCCATGCATCCCCAGTGACAGCCCTGAGCGGACCCCACAGAAAACTCATCTCCACTGCACAGAGTCTGGGAGCCCTCTTGAAGCACAGCTGAGACCTTCAACAGAAAAAGCTCAGTGGCTCTGTACAGCAAAATTACAGGAAAACCACAAGGTACAGTCACTGCAAGTGCTGCATTTTTAAGGGAGTCCTGTGCTGCAAAACACCCTGTGAAAGGTAAAAGATGTGAAAAGGTATGTCCGGCATGTTCTCAGGATCACTGACCTGTAAACTAGCAAGCTGGGGGACCAGGGTTGGTTTTCAGTTAATCCCAGCACCTGCTTTCCAGCAGAGAGCCAGGAGTTCAAAAACCACAGGGAGGAACCAAGCCGTTTTGAACCCCTCTTGCTCCCTACTTTGCACACAGGACCCGAGTTTCCCACTTGCAGGCCTGCCCCCAGGACAAAGAGAGGGAATATCGTCACCTGCAGACCTCTGCCTGCACATGACAAGTGGTGGTCCATAAACGATGCTCGGCACCAGTACGGGGCAGCCCTGTAGGAGGGCCCCTTCCTGAGGAAGGCAGGAGTCAGCTTCACTCTCCTTCCCCTCCAGCATCATCCTGGTTTGAACAGAGCATTTTGGAGTCCATAACTGAGCTGTGTCCTTACTGATGACAGCTGAACACTCTTCCATTTATTGAAAAGTTCATTCAGCGATGCATCCTTTATTTCACCTCCTGAAGCTATAAAGCAGGGTTTCTGCCCTGGCTTGAGCGGAGCCCAGCACGCCATCCCACTGGAAGCAGGCCACGTAGTCCATTTAATACTATGAGCGCTCTCAGGCTTGTACCCTGCCAGTGTCCTCTCTCTTGAGTGCCTAACTCTCTCTGGAATGAATTATTCCCCCTGGCAGCCTCCACTACTGCCTTTGGCTGCTTACTCCATGCCAACTCTGCCACTTGCACCAGGCTCGCTCAGCATCCACCTCTTTGGGTCCATTTGAGCCCTAACCTCTAAAGAGCTTCCCAAGGGACCTGCCAGCTTGTCTGCATCCCCCAGGTTTTCAAGGCAGATTTGCTCTAGTCACAAAATCTTTTTAATAGCTCCTGGCATCAAAGCATGGCTGCAGAGAAATTATGAAAAATTGCAGTCTGGGCATGCAGAAGTCTCAGCCAGTTTCAACAGCACCAGATGTACCTCCTTGTCAGCCTTTTCTTGAAGGGGGCAGGGAAACACTTGCCCAAATGAGAGCCGGACCCCCAAAATGGGATCCAACCTCCAGGGCCAAGAAAGGCAGGTCTCCTAACATGTCATATTTCATCCAGAAAATTGCCTGAAGTAAGACCTGGCTGCAATTGCTAGAAAGGTCCCGATTGCTTTAGAGTGAGCATCTCCAAGCTCCAACCATGCTGGCTGGTCTAGGCTGAAGATTTCTAGAGGCAGAGCCCTCTACAAACAGAGTTCAGCTAAAAGAGATTAAACTGAGACCAAGAGCAAAAGAATGACAAGCCATCTTAACCTCCTCAGTACAACACGGGATGAGAAAAAGGGTCTCTTAATAACTTCAAAACTCTTGAAGTTCTCACCAAAAACCCTGCTGCAGTCCCATTGCAACAAATAAGCCGCAAAAAAGCGGTGACCAGGAAAAGCACAGAAGAGGGAGATTCTACAGGATAGCAGGGCTGCTGTCATTTTTAACAACCTCTACCCTTCTCTGACTGGGAGAAATCCAGTTCTCACTTAAAAGCACTTAAGGCAGCCTGGCTTATACTTAGCACACCATTTATCCCACAGTACCTTTGCTTTCCAGCGTTTAGTGAATAGTCATCAACTGCTTTGTCATATATTGTCCTGATATCATCTAGGCATCCATTATCCCCGAATGCTCCCCACTCCGTGTTCACGCACATCCGGCCTTGCTCACCATCCACCATCTCTATGTTTCTCATCTCTTCCATGTAACAGGCATTGCTGCCAGTTCCTGAAAGAAGAAAATACTGAAATTACTCTTTGTTTGGAACAGAACAACACTAGGAAAAGCACAACAGCCCTGACAAAAACCTTCTGGGGGATCTTGAATGCGCTTTTTCTGAATGATGAAGTCAAATCATCATTTGAAATGTCACCAAAAAATCCCAGTCTTCAATAATCCTGAGTTGAGGGAGAATATTACTGCTGTGGTGCACTACTCAGGGTGGCTCAGAGAAGAAGAGGCTCACCCAGGTCAGCTGGGCTGAGCATCCCATGCTACAGGGAGGAGCAGCAGTGCAGCACTTACGGCACACCAACCCTCACGTGCTTCCGAACCCAAAACCACAGCAAGTAGCTAGCTGGATTTTGAAGTTAGGAACCACCTTCCACAAAGCCCATGGACCCACAAAGTTCAGGGAAAAATTTGCTGAAGTGAAAACCTCAGCAAGTTCTGAGGCATGAGGTAAAGAAAACCCCAGGGGTTCTACCAGCGAATTACAGGGTATTTTTTACTTCTTGCTTGGTTTTTTTTTTTCTGATTCAAATTGCTTAAATAGTTTCTCTGGCAGGAAGGCTACTTCCATGTTGAAATGATGCCGTATCTGATTCTGCTTAAAGGGGATCCTAAGGAGTGTGGCAATTAAAAGTACTCCATGTACACAGAGGCCCTTAGGGAGCAAAGCTTTATTAGCAAAGAGAGGCAGCTTTTGCTGTTACCTGGAACAAAAGTTGCCTACCGAACTCTCATTTAACCCTGCATCACAGATCCTGCATCAATTATATTGGCAAGTCAGGTTTCCTTTGCGATTTTTTTTATGGTCCTATATCAATAAAGTCTGAGCAAAAATAGGTCCTCCCACAGTACTCCCCTGCTGCAGGAGAGCTGAGCCACAGCACAGAGTTTGTGGGGGAAAGTCTGGGCTTGCAGATCGAGACCTAGGTTTGCAGGACCAAACCAGACCAAACCCAGTTGTGGACCATTAGTGCTGCCCAACCTCCCAATGCCAGGTCGCGTCATCCTGAACAAGCTAAGTAAGGGCTGTCTGAATTTGTGGATACCTATTAAATACAGGCTCTTAGACTTTTAGATGATCTCCTGTTGCCAGCAGATGAAAAAGAGACCTGACCTCATTAGTGGCAGTTTCCAAAGTATTCAGCGGTGGAGACTCAAAGCATCGTCTCTCCCGGGCAGCAAAAGTGGTACTGGGCAGACACAGTGCACCAGCGTGACATGAACTCCCCCTTTTGCACGAATATTTTTCCCTGCCAAGCAACAGCAGGAAAGTTCACCCACCTCCCTGCTCTGGTGAGAGCAGGGCGACTGCTGGCTCACGCAGGCTCTTCAGCAAGCACCATTAGTCTGGCCAAGGCAATTCAAGGCAGGGCAGAGGGAGCTGTCACAGCCCCAGGGCTTTCACTCTCATTATCCCAGATGTACCCAGGCCACCTCCAACCCTCTGCTCTGCACACAGACATGCCGGCTGGAAAGCGTAACTGGCAGGGCTGGAGCAGACGGTCCTCAGAGGATGCTCTCAGCACCCCAAGGACATGCTCTCCTTCCTGCAGGGAACTCTGTCCCTGAAAACACGCCACCCACGGAGCTGCGCACACACGGCTTCCTACCCACACTGCACTGTGCTGACTCATCCTGGACACTTTCCAGCTGTCTGGAGGAGAAATCAGTGGTGTTTTATTTTCCTACAAGCCACCTCACAACTGAAAGCGTTCTTAAAGCTTGCAGGTGCCTCATCCCCTTCTCCCTCACTGAAAACTCATTTCTTTGGTGAACTTTGGGAATTCACACTGCCTCCGTGCCTCAGGCATCCCGAGCTTGGCATTTGCAAAGCCATCAGCAGTTGCCTGTGGAATTCTTTCAGCTGCCTCATTGCTGGGAAGGGAGCTGTCAGTCGCTGCACTTTGTCTATCAGAGCTTTCCATCACATGCCGTTCGGGAATTGTGGCTGTGCTTTACAAGTTTATTCTGGGAGACCACATGCTCAAGGGAAGCTGTGGGCTACCTGAACACCCTGGCAGGGAAACTCTTACAGACTAAACTAACAGATCCTCCAGGAGCTGGTGAGGCTACCTGAGCCCACCTTTGCTTGCTTCCCACGGCAGGATTTGTTCAGCATTACAGCCCATGCTTACCTCAACTGACTGTGCACAGAGCTAAGCTGGCTGTTGAATTTTGCTCTTAATTCCTTCATGCAGATTGCTTTTGAAGGGATAGCTGTTAATCTCAAAATCTTTCACTCCTGGACACCTGCACTATATTTTCAGTAAACCACAGGGGTATCTCCATGAGAATACAGATAGATGTGTCAATGTGCTGTTTAACAAAAAAGTGCCAAATAAAAAGCAGCTCTAACACATACCCACAATGAGTCCAATTTCACAGTTTGGGTCTTCGTAAGCACAAGTCATCATTGTGCCCACTGTATCATTCACCACGGCCACCACATCCAAGTCAAACTCCTTTGGAAGAGTGAAACAAAACAGTGAGAGCTCTGGGCTTGGGGCAACCCCTCACACCAAAGGGGACACAAAAGGAGCACAGCATTGGGAATGCTGCCAAAACACACTGCAAACAAACAACTGAAAGTACCAGCCTGATTTTACACATGCAGAAATAGGAACTTAATCTGCCAGCAGGTAGCTAAGGCTCCTTGCATGCTCCACCCACGACAGACTATGTCATCAGAAGAAAGTATATTCCTGGCTGTTCTCTTTGGCTTAAGTATATTTAAGTACAGATCTCGTATGTAGGCACAAGGTAGAGGGATATTGCCATTCTGTATTACAGCAGTGGGGTAGCAAATCCCATAGCAAAGGTTTTTAAGACCTCCTTTTCACTTGCTGATAACACTCTGCTAAACTTAATGCTCTCCTCAGGCTACTTTTTCTCCTTTCCTGGAAAGTTTCAGCTAAGCTGCTTGAGGCTTTCTCAAGATCAAGGGTTGGGGAGGAGGGAACTGTCATTTAGGGTGCACTGAGGTGCTGGTTGACAGCTGGCTTCCTGCGATCACTACATTGAAAACTCCTGCCTTCTCCATGCTCTGATACAGTGAAAATTGCCACAGGGTTTGAAAGAAGCCTTGAAAGTTTTTCCAAATTTAGCAAGTTAGAAGTCCTTGGGGGAAAAAACAAATAATGAAACAAAATCGCCGGTGTGGCTCATTTTGAGTAGCAATTTCAGTTTGGTGGCTGAACTCTCCCATATCCACTGCGCACCCTCTAGTCTGTCCTACATGGTGGTCAGGCTACATGCCAGCATTACAGCCAGCACAGCCACGTAGCACTGGGGGCTGCTGTACCTGGACCTGCTGCAAGGCAAACACCTTCTGCGCAGGACAGAAGGCACAGCCTGTTTCTCAAGGCATGCAAACCCTGCAAGAAGGAGCCAGCCTGATCCACGAGGTCTGTCAAGTCCAGAGGGGAAGGAGAAGTAGAGGAAGAAAAAGAAAACAAAACCAAAAGAAAAAAAAATCACCTCTCTTCTTTTAATTCCTTCTCTAAGCAAATACACCACATCTTCTCCCTCGCAGTCTGTAGCTTTGAAGCCTTTTGTCCAATTGAGAAGGATACCCTAAAAAGAAAGACAACAGGTTATCAAGTTTCCTGGTGCATTACAGATTGCCTCAAAAATCCTACAATCCTCTAAGGGATGACCACTGAGCTACCTGGTAACTTCCTGACCATCTGACAACTTCCCTGCATTTGCCCACCTTCCCAGCCTGTAAAAGCACAAAATCACAGCTCTTCATACAGGTGACCATAGGTTAATTGCACACCACAGCTCTGACCCTACGGTCCCAGCAAGTGGCCATGAATAATTACGGCTACCTGGGTACATGCACTCGTAGAAGCCCTCAGCTCGAGGAGGAGGTTCTCCAGTATTCACCAACATGGGTGCTACGTTTTGCTGAACAACTTTCGTCTTCTCTCTCTAGTCACACTCCAGTGTCTCCCTGGCTTGACCAAGCTTCCTATCATCAGCAAGATGACAGCATTTTAGAGCTGGACATTCGAATGCTGCTCCTGCCATCACTGCCTATTTTCTCCTTCCTTATATATGAATATTCATCTTATGTTCACTAAGACTCAGACGTTATTCTGTACACTTGACATTTCAAACGCTTTAGTGTGAGGTTATACAGAAGAGCCTCTATGAAAAGGAGTATCTCTTTATATATGCAGAATATGCATCTAAAACTACTAATCACGCTTGGTCTCCACATTTCCAGAGCAATGAAACAAACTCAAAAAAAAAAGTGTGACAGAAAATATGTCTGCCTTCAAAAAAAGTGCTAAGTAGTCAGGAAACTATTAACAGCTGCACAGGTGGAGTTGGTGGAAGTATATGGCAGTGAAGAAGTTAAACATGAAAGCAAAGAGAAAAAGAGTACACTTGATAGGGACACACTGCAGGCTACACTGTCACCCTTAGGGTGACAGAGCCAAGCAGGCCCTAGTCCATCTGCTCCATCCAGTCAGACTAGATCAGCTGGGGAGCAGGAGCTGGCAGAAGCGATGGACTTCTGCTTACTGCTCACAAA
>NW_010519166.1:6733-26976 GCF_000687285.1 Phaethon lepturus | reverse complement strand
TTCAGCAGGTTTATCTGATCGGAAAAAACACGACACCTTAAAAAAGGGATACCATCACCATGGAAAATTTAAATGCCCTTATCTGTCACAGCCATGGGCTGAGCAGCGTTTGCATTACTACCTTTAAAGGAACTATTTATAGGAGCAGCTGTACTTGTCAGGGTCAGAGCATGAACCCTCCCCTTGTACAATCTCCCTGTAAGTGTCATGTAGATGATATGAAGGCAGAGAAATCAGGTCTAGCATAAGCACAAAAGGAGACTCAAAAGATACCAAGGAACTTACAGCATCCAAACTGGTCTGCTTGCAAGGGAAGGAAAACGTGAAGCCAAGAGGAAGACGTGCGCCTTTTATCCCCATATAATCCAGGAAGTCAGAAATGCAGGTAACGATGTGATCAAACAGCTGTGAAGAGAAAAGTCATGCATTCGAAGTTGTACATGTTACACACTCTTAAGAAGGTATTTTAAAAGTAGCAGTGCTGCAAAAGAGAAACACAAATACTCACCTCTTCTCCTGTTCCCTGCATCACCTCTATAGGAATGGCATAGATCTTGTTGTGCATCTCAACTGTTCTCCTTTTACCGCTGCGGATTTTCACCAGCAAAACTCTAAAGTTTGTCCCTCCAAGGTCAAGTGCCAGAAAGTCTCCGTTCTCTGTAAAAGAATATGTGTGTATTTAAAGAACCATAAGTAAAATCTTAACAAGTGCTTTCCCCAGAAAGCACTTCGATATAAAATCTCTTAGAAACTATCAGTTGGGAAGATGCTGCTCTGATTATTTCATCTCTTTTTTTGTGTGTGTGTGGTTTTTGGTTTTGTTTTGTATTAAACCAACAAGGGAAACTGGATCGATACAACTGTTCCCTGAGAGAAAGCAGAAATTTGGCCAGCTGCCCTGAAATGCAAAGAACTACCCAGGTTGTGCGGACAGGGTTTAGATGGGTTTGGGTTATGAGCCCAGCTGTGGTTTTCTTCCCTCAGGCCCTGGCTTGCTTGCACCCTGGGGCAAGGATATGGGGCCAGGCTGCCAGCAACCAGCACGAGGGCAGCACAGGCTGCCCTGCTTGGGGCTGGGATTTCTGCCTTTGCACAGCTCAGGAAGTTCCTCTTTCACCTGCTCACGCTCCACCAAACCCAAACGCCATCACTGGGAGCCCATTTGGGGTACCCCACAGCCAAGCCGGTGCCCTCACTCCAACAAGGGCACGCCTCTACCTGTCCCATCTGGCGTGCTGCGGACGAAGGTGGGCAGCATTTTCACTTTGGCAGTCTCATGAGTCTTCTTCTTCAGTCCTGCTTCCATCTCCGCCCTCATCCTCTTCTTCACCTGCAACAGCTGCTCATGGGTGAGCTTGAACTCGGCCAGCGTCTCATCGATGAGCCGGTGCTGTTCCGACAGCCGGTATGCCACCGCCGTCACCATCGCTGCTCCCTTCCCACTGCCGCTCTCTGACAGCAAGAACCGCACTTCTGAGTCGGGCACCAAGCGCCGGGTGGTTTTGTGCAAGCGCCGGGCATACCTGTGGGGAGGAGAGGCTGCAAGCTCACTGTCTGCGTTGCCTCCCCCACAGCCCCCAAAATCTGTGCTGCCAACACAGACTGACTGCAAGGGGAGTGAGGAGCCTCACCATGACTGAGTTAGCTACAGCCTCCCAAGAAGGAAAACTGCTGGGGAAGCGCAGTTCTTCCCTACGGTCTCTCTTCTCCTGAACTTCTAAGAAAGGACAGCAAAAAGCAGGGGGGAGCATCAGAGTCTCAGCCCCTGAACCTGACCCTAGATGAGAGAAACCCCCTGGATCCAATGCTGCTCTGATCTCCTCTCCTGGGGCCATCAAGCTGTCCTGAACTCACTGGTTTAGGTGATTTGAGGAGACAGTTCAGAAACAGAAATTACCCATATATATTATCTCAACACACCCTAGACCTGCCCATCTAGAAAAGCTATTCCAAGAATGCTATTTTGAAATTTTTTTGTCAAAATTTTGGTTTTTTTTAACTAAGGAAAATATTTTTTTTTCAAAAAAAATATTTTTGGGAAACCGAAAATGAAACGTTAAACGTTTTTATCCTTTCAAAAGTTTCCCCATAAACAACACTCAGCCCTCCCAGCCAGCTCCAATATCAAGGTATGTCCTGTATGCTGTGTTTCTGCTCCCCACAGCTAAATCCTCCAGTCAGGACTGAAAACAGTATCACCAGTCATTACTTACTACATAAAAGCCTTTTACCATGTGTGCATAAACCACACCTGCACACTGCCTATTTCTTCTGTTTCTTCAACTCTGAACTTGGAAACCCTTACGCAGGTGCTGCTCTCCCAGCACACACAAGCCTGCAGCCGCTCCCAAACACCCGCAGCGTTGGGGCCTGGGCACTTGGGTTATTTTTGACACTAAGACTCATACCAAACCCTGTTACCAGGACCAGGTACAACCACAACAGAAGAGCTTAACTTCCTCTCTGATTTTTACATAAATCTGAACAGCTGTTTGATTAAAAATGTAACTTTTGAGATGAGGAAAAACAAAACTAAGTCAGCTTTTAAAAGGCCACAGAAATGTAAGCACCATTTTTGCCCCCTGCTTTCCAGGTATATTATATCTTCAGCAGAAAAGACTGAAAAAAAGCAGAGTTCAGCAGTCATTTTCAAAACAACAGAGTTAAATTGAAAATGGAGATCAAGGTGCATTAGTGCAGGTCTCCTCAAAGCCCAATCCATGGGCATAAGGTTGTATTTTGTACAAAGGAAGTCTCCTTCCAAGAGGTCTGTTGAGATCCCTTAAAGTATGTACTCAGACCACCTTAGTTTTCACTGATACTGCAGTATCCAATTTTGGTTCTTTTCTTTGTGGTTTTGTTGTTTTTTTCAAATCTCACTCCTTCACTTAAAGACATCTGTCTTTTCCACTAAGCTCCCCATCTCAGACCAAACCCCCATGCCCACGTTTCGGGTGCCTCATCCCCCACAGAAACCGCATGCCTGAGCGGCATCTTAGGGTTACATGCTCGACCCTTGGCAAAGCAGAGGCCACGGCGGGTGAAGAGTGTTAACGGCAGGAGCAGAGGGACTCACTGCGGATGCATCTTGTAGAGGGAGCCATCGACCCCCACGGTGGTCCGGAGGCGGCCAACCCCTTTGTTATCCCGCAGCTGGTTGAGGATGGCACCCAGCGTTGAGGCTACCAGGTTGGCCGAGCGGAAGGACACGATGGTGCAGACGTGCTGGACGGCGATGCAGTCCTCGTGGGATGGCTCCACCCCCAGGCGGGTTAAAATTTCTTTGGCTTTGTTCAAACCTTCTTTGCTCCTACAAAGAGAGAGCAATAAAGGGTACTCCTTAGTGGGGGAGCTATATATTGCAGGACAGAGATGCATCCAACAATGGGTGTCCCTGCCTGGGGTTTGAAAAAGGGGTTAGAAAGAAAATTTCTTACAGATTTGGACTTGGAAGCTCCATGAGGCTTGAAATAAAATGCTCTAAATATGCATTCATTCACAGATAGAAACAGCTTTCCATTAAAGCCTGGTGCAAACACGCCAGCTACAAAATATGCAATTCCAGGTACTACAGCAGCCAGCCTATGGGCAGGATTAGTCCTGTACGCACCCAAGAGCCTGCCCTCCTTCAAGTCCATTTCCTACAAGGCGACAGGTACATCCAATAACCTCTTCCACACAGACCACGTTTTCGTTGTGCCAGATGGTCAGACCAAGTCTTGTACTGAACGAGCTTCTTGTACTTCGAAAGCAAAAGCACGAAGCGTGGGACCAGGACCAGCCCTGTCCCACAGAGCTGGGGCGTCCCCCAGGAGCACAGCACGTAGCTCAGGCTGCAGGTGGTCCAACAGCACCAGACCCGAAGCACAGAAGCAACCCCTTACCAGCTCCTTCAGTGCACCCCTAAGAAAGTTAGCAACTTCCAAGCACTTGTACAGACCTAGAGGAATTAAATGCTTTTTCATCACACTGATGCTTTAGACTTCGAACAGCTTCTCCCCTCTGGAGCAAGCAGCACCAGCCCCACAATTCAGCACAGGCCTAAGCATATACCTAATCCCACGCTCGCTCGCTCATATGTCTCAATAAATTAAGCCCAGCATGAAAAACAAAACCCTGAGCAAAGGCTGTCTAGTGATTTCATCCTAATGGGTCTCTTTTCAGGCTTTTACAACCTCACTGAATTTCTGCCTTTTGCACTGCGTTTTCCCACATTAGCACCCAGTCTGAGGCAAAATTTATCCATGTCCAGCTTGGTCATTTCCCAGACAAAAACACAAGGAGTATATCTTGTCATTACTAACTGCACTCCATACATCATTTTAAGGACTCTTGCATCAGCTAGAAATTTGAAGCTGCACAAGAATGTGCCCCCTACTTATAAACAAAGCGTTCTTCAGGGAGTGAGGTGGGATTTCAGAGCAAATTTTGCTCTTAATAACTGAATTTCTCAATAACTGCATTTTTCTCGTTGTTGTTCAACATTACATAGGTCCATTACATAGGCATCTGTGGTTAAGACGAAGGAACACACACATTTAATGGAAAGCCGTTCAGGTAAGTCGGTCTGCAGGGACAGGAGTAAAACAGGGCGGGGGGAAACAGGCATTGTAGAAGTTACTGGCTGTTCCCTTGGCGTTGCACTTGCAGTCAACAGTACCTCCAGAAATATGCACCAAAATCGGCAGCACTTTGAAAAGAAAAGCGGGCCCAATGACTACAGTACAAACTATTCCAGTGATGTGAATTATGAAAACGCAGGGGGAAGAGCCAGTAAGTACTGACCAAAGGGGGTGATGACACCATAAGAAACCAACTGGCACATAGCTCAGAGGTCGCCATGTAGCACCCGGCACTGCCTACGAGACTGAATGCTCTGCCTTGTCACGGTTGTTTTCTTTCTGCCCAGCGATCCCGTGGATACAGCAAGGAGCAACACAAGTATTTGCTAGGAGGCACTAAGCCAATTCACTCCCATGTTTAGCTGCAGGGTAGCAGCTTCTGAGGTTTTGCGAGGAGGATGAGAGGTAGCACAGTGCGTACCCTGTAGCTGCACAGACTGGTAGGCTTTCATAGTTCCTCCCAACACAGAAAGAGGAAGAAATCTTGGGGAGGAGGGCATAGGCTGCCTGCTGGGGGTCCCCACATGCCAGCTCTGCACCTGCGCTGGACCCCCAGCGCAGCACATCTCCCCACAAAACAGAGAGAGATGCCAGAAAATTAACATTCAGAGTCACTGTGAACCCCAGGGGGTAAAACGGGAGAAGTACTCACTTTTCTATGGCAGAAACATGCTTCGTCTCAAACTTCCCTTTGGTGAGAAGCTCAGGGGTGATTCTCCCCTCAAAGAGCAGCCCCTCCTTGGCCATCTTCACCAGGATGAGCCTCACCAGCTCCCCCATGTACAGCCCACTGACCATCTTCTCAAACCTGCAGAAGGGGACAGCAGGAGTCACTCACCTGTCCAGGGGCAATGCTGAGAGGCAGAGCCTAGCTGTGCCACCACACCACCTGGCCCAGCCTGCAGTTTGCCTCCCCATGGACAAAGCTGAGCTTTCTTGAACTGGTGAATTCATAACACAGGTGGAAAAAGGAGCACAGAGTGGAAAACAAAAGAAGAAAAGCTCACAAATAACTGCCTCACTCACAGCTGCTTCCCAGGATTAAGGGATCCACGGTCAATCTCTCGATCAAACTCGGTCCTGATGTCTTCTAGCGAGCCATCATCTCCAAAGGCACCCCACTCCGTGTTAATGCACATCCTGCCCTCGTCCCCCTCCACCAGGTCGATGTGCCGCATCTCCTCCATGTAACAGGCATTGGTGCCAGTGCCTTTAGGGAAAGGACATCAGAAGGTGCTAACCAAACAGGCCAGGCAAAGGGAGAAAAGTCATGTGCATGCTGCACCAGCAATGTGCATTACCAATGATCAAGCCAACTTCACAACGCTGGTCATCAAAACCACAGGTCATCATAGTTCCAACGGTGTCATTCACAACAGCCATGATATCTGCATCGTAGTCCTGATGGAGGAACAAAATGTTACTTGGACCATATGGCTTCTCTGGTAAACGCTGCTTGTGTTTATCACCAGTTTGCTTAGATCAACTAATTTCACAAGGAACAAGCAGACAAATAATTTGACTGAATACCACAGGTCATCTTTTTAAATATCACCTGCTCCGTCTGCCAGTTCCCTACCCCACGTACCAAAGATGACAATAAGAGCAGACTAATGCAGCAGGCAAACAATAAAATAGCAGTAGCGTAATTCTAGAGAGTAAAGACCTGCTCTCACATAAGCACTCTTAGGCAGGAAAGAAAAGGGCTATACATGAGGGAAGGAGGACCTCTGCAGTTAAACATCATGGACAAATTTGATGCAGTTGCTTGAGGAGTCAATCTAGAAAATATTCCCAAGTTACATATTTCTCATAGAACTCACTTAGAACATCTAGGAGTTTTATTTCAAGTGAAGATATGACATGCACTCATTCCTTTCCAGCTTCTTCAGTGTGTTATTCTACCTGATACCAAGTCTGATGATAGTAACTGACTATAGTAATGTTGCTCAGTGACAGTAAAACTCAGGTTTTCTTAAGAGTCCACAACTGCCCAGAGAAAATACTGCCCAGTTTCCAATTAATTTGTATGTTTAGTAATCAACATATCACCTGGCTGCAAGCATTACGCAAACCCAAATTCATTCCAGCTCATGCTCAGTGCCTTATTATTTATTTAACTCAGCAAACTGGTCACCTTCACCCTCTATAAAAATCGGTGTTGAGAAACTGCAGGGAGCACCACAGCTCACTGAGCTTGAAATCCCCCTTCTTTTCTACTCTGCTCCTCTCCTGCTCCCAGGCAAGGCAGTTGCACAACTCTGATGAGCCCAGACCATGAGACGCAGTTTCTCAGGAATGGGACGTGTTGGTGTCACTGAAAAGCTGCGGCACTGACACACAGCACTTTCACAGTTTTTGGAGAGTGGTAAAATTGCTGCGACAAACCACAACATAGTAACTCCGTTTTGTGCGACGAGGAAAATCACAGCTTCCGCACAGCGACTCTGACATTGCTCCGTTTTCCCAGCAAAACGGCGAGACCACCCATCTTCATGCAAGAAGAATCACACGCTCAAGTCAGTGACACAAAAGGTGGTCCCTGACAAAGAAATGACAGTTTGCTATGATACAGAGTTAAAAAAAGAACGAAGTATAATTTACCCCACGTTTCTTGATGGCCTTGTTAAGCAGCCTCACAACATCCGCTCCCTCCACTCCGCTTGCTTTGAAGCGCTTTGTCCAGGTTATCAGAATACCCTAATAAAATAAGAGAGCAATATTCAACAAGATGCCACCATAAGACACAAATTCATTTTTTCCCCTTAAAAAACAGTATTTTATACTTCAAATGCATCTTCAGCTCTCTTTTCTTATACGACCTAACAACCCAACCTGAGACAACTGGCGGTCTTTGATTCTCATTACAGTGAGCTGAAAGATAGGAAATTGTTTTCCCCTCCCTTGCTAGAAAATAGTTTCTTTGCATTTTGTATTTTCAGCCACTCTTCTCCCCGTTACTCCTCGATAGTTTTTCTTGGAAAACCATTTAATCCCTTTGGGTCATGGAAATTGACTGCTTTCAGAAAAAAGCTGACTGCGCGGGACTGACTAAAGAGAAGGGGTGTGATGTTTGTATGTCCAGGACTCGGCTGCAGTGGGGATCAGACTGCTGCACATTTGCTGCCTGGAGTCCCAACTGTCCGGGCTTGTTTCACGGTGGGACTGTGTTTATGGGTTGAGGCAAACGGAAATATTGGAAATGTAGCAATGTCTGTCCCTGACTTACAGCATAGATCAAAAAGGAAATCCTGGTATTGAATCCCTTGTCTGCAAACTGTCATAAAGAGCCTGAAAATCCCCCAAGGTAATGACAACATCTGATTTTTTTTCTCTATTTAGATAATGCCTAGCTGATTCAGAGCATTCAGTAAATAAGTAAGCAATAATAAAAGAAAGAAAAGAGCATCGAGACAACTCAAATCAGCTCAGCTTTTCATACCCATCACAATATTCACGTCTATCACAACAGGAGTCCAAGAAGCTAAAAACCAGAAAAGCTGAAGCCTAAAGGCACAAGCAGCCATTGCCCAGATGTACGTTTGCCCATATCTCAGCTTAAAAATCAACCAAGTCTTGTGCATGTTCACCCTCCCAACTGGGATAGCATTTAGCCCTAAAGCTACAAGGGACAGAGGGATTAGGGAAGCTCTTTCCAGACCAGGAGGTATTCCCACCACTGAACCACAAACTCAGTTTGCGTAAGTTTTGTCACTGTTCCGTCCTCATCAGCACCATTTAGAAACCTAGAAAAGCTCCATGCTGCTGCACAGGAAAACCATGGGCAAACCCCACTCTGCAGGCACAGCTTTAATAGTCAAAAAGGCCTCTCAGTCCACATAACTTTTATCTTTTCAGGTCAAGCCACACTGGCAAAGAGCAGCTCTTCTCAGTGTGAGCAGCCAGTGCGCTGGAAGGATTTTTTGCTTTGCCAGCAAGGCCTCAGCAGCAGGGAGAAGCCCTTGGAGCGCAGCAGGGTTGAGCGGGACCCAACCATGAGGTGCCACCTTGTCATTCTCGGAGAAATCAGGGACCACCCTGCCACCTCCGGCTCACCAAGCATGAGAAACCAGCACCCAGGCAAGCACAGCCTCGCAGGCAATCCAGGAACAAATCCAGGAACAAATCTGGCACACAGAATCCAGAAAAACATATTTTTCAAATGGCCAAAATATCACAAAAAATCTCACTCGAGAGTCAACTCTGGCATCGCTCATCTCCAAGTCACTACAGGTGTCCCCAGGCCCATCCCACGTGCTCCCTTGCCTGCCACTGCCCCACACAAGCATGACTTCATCCCGGCTGGCTTGAGCAAGCCAGCCTGCAAACAAGTGCCTTTCATGCAGTTAAACAAATTTTCACAAGGGCAACTCAAATTCACACCCTCATCCCCAGCACAACTCCACTGCAGTTGGTAGTCTCAGCCTTACCAGGGACCACGGCCAGATCGCAGAGTTGCACCAAAATCAACTCATCTCTTCTCAACTGATGCAGGAAAAGGCAGCTCTCTGCTCTTATCTACATTCAGACCCTGAGTTAGTAAACACCCTTGTTTTCAGCTCTCAGCATTGCTCAAGAAGTAGGAAATGTAATATAAACCATGCCTCACCTGGCCCTCCTCAGTACCAACACCTGGGGAGCTGTTGCATCAGGCTAACCTGGAGACTTGCAAGCTGGAAAAGCAGGTCATGCTTTAACAGTGCAACCTCTTAGCATTTTGTATGGATTTAACTTCCCTGCATTAATTTGCTACACCATTGCCATAGCAATGCTGCACCAGGAGGTTGCTGAGTCATTGGTGATACAATGAGCAAAAGAAGGAAAACATCATAGCATCCTCGTCATGGGAATCTCATCAGTCACTTCATACAAGGCTATTTCCATCCTTTCTTAAAGCATGTTGCTTCAGGTGCTCTGCCCGATTCCCCGTGGTGCTGAGCACCCAGACGGTGGCATGGCTCAGCACCACTGCACGGGCAGAAGGATCCAGATCAGTGCCTGCAGTCAAGAAGTTCAGCAAAGTCTGAGCAAACACCACTGGACTGGGTCCCTCCCAGTTACATCCCATAGAGAGGTGAAAAAGTCTGCACAGAAAGCAGGGAAAACTGCTGCTGCGTTTACATGGTAAACCATAATATTGAGGAGCTCATGAAGAGGCACAGTACAAAACATCAGATGCCTCTTTGTCATCTATTAACCAGTCTGAACACAAACAAAAACTTGAAGTCTGACAGTGAAATACAATACTCATTTATCCCGAAAATGAGACATGTCTGGGATACTGCTTTCATACTGTGTTTTAATAACATGGTAGCTCTTCTGCAAATTAAGAAAATCGTGAAATCTTCTTACCTCATCCAGCTTGGATTGTCGACATGGGAAAGAAAATGTAAACCCAACTGGTAATTTCTTGTCTTTGATTTGTTGTTTTTCCATAAAGTCTCCCAGGCATTCAGCAACATGATCAAAAAGCTATAAGAAAGAGGAAAGTATAAAACCACAATGACTAGAAATATAGTTTCAGGGAGAAAATATTTCAAACTGCATATGAAAACTGTACTGGGTGAGGGGAAAGGGGAAAATATCTGCTCCAAGTTTTAAGGCATATTTAAATGACAAAGCTATGAAAATACTCTCAGGCAGTCTATATTAACAAATAATAAATTATGAAATACGTTTTTACACCCATGTAAAAACACTTTTCCTGAAACAAGCAGCATGTGCTCTCGAGCCTGCCATAACCCTTCTACTGAACATTTGATCAGAACAAAAATCTTCTTTTAACCTTTCAGTAACAGGAAGAAGCATCTCAAAAGAACACTTGGGATACAGTCCCACATGTGATTGAGCACTTTTACAGCTACGCAGAGAAGATGAACATCTGCTTCACTCAAGCACTGCTGAGACGACAGAAGCCAGCACTTTGCAGGAACCACCCAGAAGGATAACATCTCTCAAACCTATTCCTAAAGCTCACAACAAACAGACAAAAAGAAAACCCAGGGTATTTGTCTAAATATTTCACACACTCTGAGAAACAACCCGAAATGGCAACATTTTCTACATTTTTTTTATAATGCAGAACTAAGCAGGCAGCCTGCACGAGGCTTGCAGGTACCAATTTCCTCCCAGCCACCTCGACGGTCCCTCAGCGGTGCCCTGTTTCAAGGGCATGCACCATGCATGCTCGCCGGTGGCCGGGCGTGCCAGGGAGTGTGTGGGCACAAAGATGGGGGATGTCTCTCCCACCAAGCTATTTGGAAAGCCCTGCAGGTAGACTGCAACACTCAAAGCCAAAATGAAGCCCTGGCAATGAAGCAAGAAAAGCACACCTTTGTGTCTACCAGTACCAAAAAGCCCGATGTGCCTTGAACTGACCCATAGCAGCAATGGATGTCAAACCTGTTAACAAGTCGTTGCCTTCCCCACAAGATAATTGCGCTTCACATTTTAACTCCCTGGGGAAAAGAAAAAAACAACCAAACACCACCAACCAAACCTCTCTGCAGCATTGGTGAGATGACACCAGGAAAACTGCCCAGAAGATTGGGGATAATCGGGAGGGAGTACAAAAAGATAGCTGTTGGTTGCAATTAGCCTGCGCAGCTTTATTAAGAACAATTTACAGAGTCTTGGAGACACGGGAAAGCACTACAGACAGGCTGTAGCAATTACAAAAAAACAGAGGAATATTTTGCTCTTCGAAGCAGATGAAGAAGTGGTGTCTGTAACGTTACAATTTAACAGAACACCTTAGACTCATTCCTAAAATGAGGTCAGATTTGATTAAGCAGAAGTACAGTAGTTTTCCAGGGAAAACGTTGCCATTCATTGTCCTGGGCAAACCAAGGACATTTCACTGAGCGCACGCAGTGAAACAGCATGGGAAAGCAACCTAGGCTGCTGCACTTCTGTAAGATTGTTTTCAGCTGTCCTGATGAGGGAGAAGGAAAAAGGAGTTACAAAAAGAACTATAGTTAAGTAATAAAATATGACAACTTCTCCAGGAGGAACACAGAAACAACAGGAGCGTACATTTTTATTATGCTTTCCATCTGAAAGTATCTTGCTAAATACTCAGTCCTACTAAATTTTCAGCTGCTCCCAGGATTACACACAATAAGCAGGGGCCAACCACAAACCTCTCAGGAATTCAGAGAGCAGGAAGCAGAAATATTGACTGTGGATGTTGCTACTAAAATTCCGCTCTTATGCAATGAGCTACAACCACATAGAGAAGAGTCAGGGCCTGATTTTTAAGTCCGACTGCAAAAGATCCCTTGCCATTCCCAATGCACTCCGGAAAGTCCACGCACCTGCCAGCGTCTGCCCGTGCAGTCCCGGCACGACCTGCCGAAGCTCGCCTCCGTCAGCTAGCGCACACGCTCGCTGCAAGCCAACGCACCGTGAGTCATTAAGGCTCTGGGCTGGCAGCGGGGCGCGCAAGCATAACCCGTGCCGCAGCCTGCACGGGCAAGTGCAGTTAACGATTAGCCACATTCTTGACACTATGGTAGCAGTGTCTAGTCAGTGATGTACGGTCTGGCTGTGCTACTGTTTTTAATAAAGCACAGAGGGAAGGTGCTACTCAAAAGGTGAAAAGAAAGAGAGAGGCATTTATTAATTTTGCTACCCTTAACGGTAGTAAGATTTTTCCTAAGGAGACTCAAGGCAGCGTCTGTATGTGCCCATGCCCATATTAACATCCAAACCTTACAAATGCCAAATAACTCCGACAGGGCGGTAGAGACAACATTACAAAGTTCCCGTGGATTTCATTAGAGCAGGGCAGGCAGATTGAGGAAAAATCCAAATTCCTGCCCACCCACAACTGTGCGGTGGGGAACAGCCTGAGCCCAATATTGTATCAAATGTCAAAAAGAGATGGACGGAGCGAACATCACAGCCAAGAGGAAAGCGCCAGCCAGGTTTTACACCTTTATAGACCTGAAGCGATATAGCCACGAGACACTGAGCAATACGATATCAGGCTTCATTACTTCCTCTGGCCATGAAGTTGCCTGCTCAAATTGGGCTCCAAGAAGTCTCCACAAGGATGCATTTGGCTGTCAGCCAGCAGGCTTCAGCAAGCAACTGAAGATCTGAGCTCAAGCTCAAGCCCCTTCAGATTGGGAGAACAGCCACAAACCTATAACCTACCTCCAGCGGCAGCAGAACACAAAAAGCAACACCAAAATCAAGCCTCGGGCACACTCCTATTCGTTGAGTTGACACGGAAGACAGGCTTCTTACACATTTTAGACCTGCTATTACACTGCTGAAGTCAATGAGAGTTTTGCCCTTGACTTTGACAGGGAACTGTCTCTGACTGGCAAAGCTGTCAGCCCGTGCCTGACAGATGGGTGCAAATAGAAGTTTGAATGCAATGAAGTAGAAAATATCAAAATGAACCACGCTAGTGAGGCACGAAGCTGTAAATCGTAATCCCTTCAATAAGCTGATTATGTATTAGGCTCTAAGAGTATAACTCACAGCTTGCTGAAAAACATATTAGTAGCCTACCCCACACGGGCTGTTCAGTCCAAGTATTCCACTAATCTAGCTCAGAGATTTCAGAGAACCTCAACCGTACGCATCAGTCATAAGCACCAAATCATCACCTGCCTGTGTGCCTCCCGGGCATCCGCCATGCTTCCCTCTGAAGTCTCACAGCAAGCGTTTTAGTCGCGGTTGGATATTGTCATGGGACAACTTCGAACCCGGATGCAATTCTGATGATGCTTCCAGTCCTCCTCTTCTTTTCCTGGTACTTAAATACTGGGAGCGACTGTCCCCCCCCGGGTCAGTGGAAGCCTCGCTCACCTCTCTTTCAGTTTAAAAGCCATTACAAAGCCTATCAGCCCGAGCTCCACACTGCTGGTTCCCAATGGCCAAATAGCCTTCAGATATTTAAAAATTAAAATGTAAACACAACAAAGCCCCAGAAAAAATGCAGACCTGATGCCTCCTTTTCTGGCTTCTCCTTACCACCCTTATCATGTCTCCATCAAAGTCTCACCTGAAGTCAGCCTTGCCTTGCCTCCTCGGAACAGACACTTGCTCCCTAGGTGTGTGGGCAGCCCTGCTGCTTGTCTGTCTCCAGCTCCTGCCACCCCTCAATGGACAAGCGAGCCCATGCTCCAAACCTGCCTCCGGGCAGCCCACCCAACTTCCCTGCCTCCACCAGCAACAGGCAGCTCAGCTCCCCTCCAAACCCATTTCTTAGGAAAGCCTCTGCATGACCTTTTGGCCAGATAACAAAGGAATAACATTAGGAAAAGTTTTTACAAAGGTATTTTATTGCTGTGGTTCAGATATCGCAGCGATGCTTGTACCAGTGGTACTTAGAAGCCACAATTGCCATCTTATGCTCACTATTGCATAAGAATGCAGCAGCGGTCATTAGCTACATATGTTAAGGGCATTAAGGCGACTACAGAAAATATATTTAGGAATGCTGTTTGTATAATTTTTCTTTTTTTCCTCTTTTGTTTATTCTTGTGAAACAAGCTATAAGTTTCCTGCAGGTGTCTCATACTCCTAAATAGCACCTCATTCTAGTAAAAAGTGTAAAAAAACTTGCTTTTTCCAACAGTGAAAATTACCTGTTTTGTCTTACACTGACACGGAGACAAATCTGTCAGTAAAATACTCATTGTAATCCACTTCCTGATCATAAAAAGAAAATAAACACTTCCAAGTAACTCAATCTGAAATCCAAGTAAAGGGATCCAAATATTTTCTACTCTTGGAACATGGGACACTAAAAAAAACAAACTGTCATTTATTCAGCAAAAATTAAGTCGAAGTTGTGCCAAAACATTCTATCAGTTTCCTGTAACTTTTCTAATGTACTTATACTTTTCATGAATGCTGAGTTGCTCGGACTGCCAGGACAGATATGTGGCTGTCATGGGTATTTCTACCCCTCATCTAACATTACAATTGCAGGGCTGGTCAGGCTCACTGCTTACAAAGACTAAGCTGTTTTCCTGCTCTCCATTCCTACCTGTGGAAAGTAACTTTACTATACAAGTGAGAATTTTCATTTCTAGGCCATTTTTTCCCTAACTCAGCCAAAAGTCTCCCACACAATGACAGCAGGTTTGCAGCACCCATGCATGCTGTTACACTAACTACTACTTATTTTTTTCAGTATCGACAAAGCTCTGTGCATGCCATAGGTGCAACTTTTAAGATGCTAAGGTCATTCTTGTAGTGTTTTCCTAAAATGGCAGTGTGAAAGCAGCTAATCTTTAGCGAGACATCCTAAGGAAGAGGTGCTTACCCGTGTTCCACTGCCGTGCATGATATCTTCAGGTGTATTATAAATTTCGCTTTCCATTTGTACCGTCTGCTTTTTTTCATGCGATACCTTCACTCGCAGAATGCGGAAATAAGAACCACCAAGATCCAGTGCAATGAAATCTCCTTTCTCTATGTGGAAAACAAGAGACAAGTGATTAAAAATTGTATGCAACACAAATCTGGTAAACATCAAGCTCTGTTAAAGATAATGCATAGTTCTAGCTGCAGGGTGTCCACGTGAAGCATCAGCCTGATTCCCTACGATTTAACATGAAGTTGCTGCAGCAGCAGCACTGACCACCATTGATACACAGGCAACTGCAATGAGGGTTTATGCAAAAAGAATGGGCTAACAGTGGACAGTTTGTATCTAGGTCTCGTGATGAAACTGGCAGAGCAAAGATCTCAGGAGAAAGCTGAAAAGATGTTGAAACCAGAGAGAGTAAAATGAAGGTATGCCAGACCACTGACGATCAGTCTTTTGCTGTAAATGAACCTGTGTCACTTTGGCAGTGAATGGTGGCTGGATTGTGCCCTACTCTAAAATCAACAAACTACACACAAACATAGTTACAGCAGGAACCACTTCTTTCTCCCTCGGAAGCTGAGATTTACTGCAAACTGCAGTCAGGTAACAAAAATCAGAGAAACAGACTTCAGGGAATAATTCAGGCAACTGAGACACCCGGTCTGGCTATCGAGGAATGACACTTTCAGCACACCCTGGAGAGCAATCCGCTTGTGCTATCTTGCCTTATCAAAGAGGGAGCAAACAAAGACAGAGATCGTTAAAGTCTGTGAAAAGATAATATTTAGGGAAGCAGTGTGCACAACTTATCACACAGGAGTGCATGTCCAGGCTGCAGTTAATGACCGAGGCTCTTTGCAAGTGTTTGTGTCTGCTCATGGCATCCCCAGGATCACCGAGGCTGCTCGGAGGGTGGTGAAGCAGAGGTGCACGGCGCTTTCTCATCCTGGTTTCCTCATCAATTTGTGCTTTTCTCCAGTGTCAGAAGCACCCCAACGCCATGGCAGGACAAGTTGCCTCCCCCCACATCCTGCACTACCAATACCTATTGCCCACTGTCCCGTGGGCAGCGCTCTTTGTCCCAGTCCCATCCTGCAGCGCTCTTCAGCCTCTTCTCATTCTGCCTTCTAACTCTTAACTACAACCTTGGGAAGGCCGTTCCCAACATCAATGTTTTTCCATTTCTACCTAAATTCAATGTGGAAAGACCTCTTAACAGCTGGGGAGACCAGCACCTTTTGATGTGTTACCTCAAACTTTGACTCAGCTCTCCGAACCTTCCGAGCCCACACTGTCACCAAAATATGGGGTATGCAATTTATCCATGAGGATTTACAGACCCAGACTTGCCTCTGAGATTACTCTGCCCAATCTCAAACTAAAGCTCCTCAAATCTAGCTTAGCAAACTGCTCCTCCTCATCGCCCCGTGCACCTCCAGGAGCCCCATCCTGTTCAGCAAAGCTGATGAGCTGGACAGGGCGTCCCTTGGGGCAGGACCTCTCGCAAGAACAGCCTAAGACACTGGAAAAGCCCTTACGGTTTTCCAAGGTTGCAGTGTAATACAGCAAACAAAACACGGTCATGCACAAAACCACAAAGCTCTGTACAGAAAAACGTAGCAGCACGACAGTGGGAGCCCTCAACTCCTAATAATCCTAATTTTTTTTGCATTTCAATGCAACCTTTTCTTCTTGCTGCTCAAGACATGAGCAAACTCAGAGTTTGCTGAAATACAGATGTTGCAGCGCTTCCCTACCTGTTTCTCAACAGAGTGGCTTTAAACATCGCTTTGCTCCAATATGGATGTCATTTAAAACATGAACATATCCAAACTGCAGATGCAGTTCCCTCTATTGGGTTCAGCATAACAAATTCAGTAACTCATAACCCGCTTCACCGCAACAAGACCAGAAGGAAAACATTTACCACAAGTGTCTCATTAAGCCAAATACCGAATAAGCTTTATCATACGAGTATCATTTGTTGAAGGTAAGCCATTACTGACAATAAATTAATGGAAAAATAAACACTGGACCAGATGTCCCTTGTTCAAGCCTAAATGCACTTTAGTACATACCTCAAACAAATAATGCACTTCAGAAATATCTTCCCCGGCAGTAAATTAAGATATTAACATGTTTGATTTCCAGCACTGCCGGGTTAATCACAAGGTAATATTTATAAATAATTATCCCTTTCAGTTAAAAAGAAAAAAGAACTCTGAACTAGAATGTAAAGTTTTACGTATGCAAAGTAGCAGCTTTCTTTCAGAGTACCTCAGGAATTAAACCTAAGCAGCAGCATTTAATCTATGCTTTATAACACCAAGATGCAATCAAAACCGCTGTAAATTAATTTAGGAAGATCTTTTGAAAGTATTTTGGATTAGCTTGATATACTATTCTGGGCACTCTGGACAAAAAAAATCTTGTGGCTTTCATAAATTAAACAACTCTGAATGAAGCAAAAAACTCTGCTAACACCAACCTCTCCAGAGCGTCCAAAATTATTACTCAAAGGCTCCTTGTTAATAAAATAGATGAGCACAGATCTGAAACTAAACAGCAGTATTTTTCTGAATAGTCAGCTCTCATAATAATAATCAGACTCAGAGGAAAGAGCTTACAAGGCAGTAATTAGAGACAGGCCAGAGAAAAGGGCAGGCTTTCAGCCTCTGGCTTCTACGGAGGGACAGCTGACAGCAGAAATTGCTGTCGGCCGGGAGCCGAACCCACGCTTTGGGCACAGCGACACGGACACATCCGTGAGGGCCTCCCAGCGCCTTTTGGAGGAAGAGGGGAGGGGGCTCTGTGTCTGCCCTGGCTGCATCTGTGCGACGGCTAAGCCAGACGTGGCAGGCACATGCAGGTGAGTCAGGGAAAGAAACGCCATGACACCCACCCACAGCAAATATTGCTCATACCTGGGGTCAGAACATGCCTTTTCTAGGCAAATAACAGAATGGTTTTGCCTACATTTCTACCAGCTACCCAAAGAGACACTCAGGACATGCATACACGGATTATTACCCTGTTACACAGAACTTGTCTAGGGCAAAGCACTGCCTTGCTCTAATCCAAGCTGCAAATAGACTGCCCACAGTGTGCCTGTCCTGGAGAGGCTGGCAGGAGCCAAACGGGCACCGGATCAAGAACTGAGCACCCTGTGCACAACACACAAGGTTGCTTTTTTAAGTAGGTGTGTAATACATGATCTGAAATTAATGCCTTGACATACAGACACGCATACGCTTGGACCACGAATACCCGCTGCTCTGGCCGATGCTCGGTCTCGGCAGCATTCAGCAATCTCTCCCACCTCTCCTGGCCGGGTGCAGATTCCCTTTTCCCTGTGCCATACCGCATCTCAAAGTCTCCCCAAGTTTGTGCCATGGAAAAATTTGCAAAATTATTTGACTCACTGCAAGCAGCTCAGATTTGCTAACCTGCAGTGCCTGACAGACCAGGTTACTGGGGACAGGTCTGTACTCAACTGAACTCAAACACGCATGAAGGAAAAAACAGGGATTTCAGAGCTGGTAAAAATACTGGGATTCCACGCACTAGCCCTCAAGCCACCTCACCTGCAAAACCTTGGAGCAACCCCTGCCTATGACTCAGCTGTGTGTGGCAGCTTCTGGCTTTCACAACAGGCTGCAAATTTCAATGCAACATTTCAACATAACATCGCTAAATTAAGGGAAATACAGGATTCAAGCTTGTTCTCCCTTTGTTTTTTTTTTAGGCAGAGGATCACATTTCAATGAAAAAGCTTAAGGTGGCAGAAAGCAACAGCAAAGCAGAACCATCAAAGATTTCCACCTGCCAGACAGCGCCAAGTAACACAAAGCACCAGGCTTCACGTTCCTTCACCCAATAAATTCTTGATCTTAACTGTAAAAACAGGTAACTCTGTTACGCAGTTCTGCAACCGTCCGATTTTGGCACACAGGGACATAATTTGTGGTAGGCACCAAACTACAGTTAAGCAACTTGTGCTACATGAGAAGGAAATCCAGTGCTACCACTAAATAATAAACACTATTATATACTGTTTATAAATTTATTTATATATTCTATATGTAGATGTTTGGGGTTTCTATAAACACTCAGATAAGTAATAGGGGCAATCTTGGTCTCAAATACCAACACAACATCTTTCTGGTTTCTGATAGCTCTTTGTGCCACTTTTATCAGGCACAGAAAAAAAGAATCCTACATCTGGATAGAAAAATCTCAGTATACCAGAGCAGTAGCTTTGGAGCCACACACTGCAGCCTCCCTGAGTTCTGTGAATTTGCCCTAAGACAGTCTGCAAGAGGTGACTACAAAAAGCAAAACAAATGCCAGGAAACTCACATTCAGCCTATAAGGGTTCCCACTTCCACTGGGGAAAAAATAAGGAGGAGAAGAGATGCTGAGTCAAACAGCAAGTGACTAAAAGCCACTGTATTTGTTAAGACTCTAGATCACGAGTGTGAACTATATAAATGAAAAACCTTCCTATGTGAAGTACCAATTATTGACAGACAAATCTCACTGTAAATAGATTGACTGTTAGTGGACTGATTGCTAGGAAAAGCTCTTCTGTTGACATCAAAGTGGGTTTGACACAGGAATCACAAAATCCTCCAGCATCTGTGGGAACAGACCTGCACACAGAGGGGAGGCTGTCTTCAAAATGTTGTCTGAGCTCGCCAGAAAGAAAATTGTTCTTGGTAGCGCATTGGTGTATTTCTAGCAGGTTTCCCATGAAGCACACCATGTTTAGCACGGAAAACAAATACTCAGCTCCTTACCTGAACCATCAGGAATAGACCTCACAAATGTAGGAAGCATCTTCACTGCAGCTGTTGGGTTAAAATCTCTGGAGAGGCCATTCTTCATCTCTCTCCTGAAGCGAGCCATAATGTCTATCAGCGTTTCGTCGGAGAGCCGCATGGCGTAAAGGTATTTATCAATCTGGGGAAAAAGACAACCACCACCAAGGAGTGAAAGACTGCCCTGAGGTGCCCAAGTGGGCCTATACCTCCCTTTAACTGCAAAAATAACGTATAGCCCCAGCTTGGCCCCAGGGCTCTGGCCAAATCAACAATGCAGCCACACACTTCCACCTTGTCTTTTGACTCAAAATCAAGAAAAATGTGCAACTGCAATGTGACCTATGTGAGCTGAAGTCCACCACATCCTACTGCCTTCCCAGTCCCACATCACTCTGCCTCCACACAACACAGTTGACCCACAGCCTCACACCATCATCTCCAGCCCTTGCCCCACTTCTCAGC
>NW_010519166.1:4275-6702 GCF_000687285.1 Phaethon lepturus | reverse complement strand
TGAACCGCTAAAGCTAAAAATCCCTCTTTTGGCACCTTGTCCCAGCTGGGGTGATGTGGGTGTCGCTGCAGTCTGCAGAGGTGCCCTGTATTTAAAGCCTTTCATTACGAAGGACTTGCCACAGCAGTTTTGGGGCTACATCCCAGGCTGAGAAATTATTTCTGTGTAGCAGACCATTTTCCCTACCCAACTCCAAAGCTATCACCGCCAGAGGGTCAGGAGAGGCAGAACTTGGCTGTGGGCAGGTAGCATCTTCCTCGTCAAGATAAAACATCAAATTAAAAGTTGTTGACTTCTCACTTGTGGCTTCCCAAGACGGGAACTTTCTTTACCTCCCTGGAAAAAGCAGGCGGTTCCAGTTTTCCAATAGTATTGCTTTCCATAATATTACACCCGTGTTCAGCATCAGGAAGAGTGAGAGGTGCTTTGATGTCTCAAAAATACAACTTGGCCTTGGGGGGTTCTTGCTAAATGCACGTCCCACCCCTTTTACCTCAGCTGCCAGTCTATTCTTGCCTTGTTTCATTATCTGCCTTGGAAATTTGGTTCTGCAAACAGCTCAGACCAAAGCCACACCTTTGGGATCACTTTTGCTTCCAGCTTAGCAGGACCAAGAAAATAGAACCCTGCCCATGTTTTCCATCCTCAGCAAAACTGGAACAGCCACCTCATTTTAAACCCCAGGCCAGCTCTGTGCCAAGGTCACCTGCGTCTCTTTTGCTGCTCTGGAAGCCTTGTAAGCAACTCGTCTCTCGGACGGCATTATGTCCTAACAGGACCAATGCCACCATAAAACACCCCACATGAAATGTGTGCATGCAAGTGCTGCATATACTGGGGACTTTGAGACAGGAAGCGATGAATAATGTCATTCGCGAAGGAAATGCAGACAATCAAAACGTAATTAAACCCTAAACTGACCGTAAAACCAGCACCAATTTAATTGCTCCTGCAGAAAGTACTTCTGTCCTCACGTAGTCGAGGTCTGCACCAAAGATAGCGTATCTCTCCGAGCCAGACGCCCTCCCACTGTGACCAAGCACTTACAGAGCCGAGGGAAGAAGGCATGGGTGGAAGGTGCTGCTGGGCACAGCTACCCGGCCTGATCCTGAGCCACGGGGCTGCGGTTGGGGCCAGGCAAGCCTGAACCACAGAGCCACAGCCAGAGGCTGCACAAGCTGCAAAGTGTTCAGTGCCATCGCTCACCGAGGAAGAGCAAAACAATCATCAGATAGACGCTAAGGGGAAGTTACGGTGCAACAACATGATACCATGCGTTTGCTCCATGAGCTAGGCATAGAGCTGAACAGCAGAAGAGCTGAGGCCAGGTTTTCCGTTGCAGAGGACAAATGTGAGACACCAGGGCAGCTGGGTCCCCACATCCCAGCTGAGTCCTGTGCTGCCCCGATGGGCTGACAGCCCTGCTGCAGCACCAACCACAGCCAGTCACTGGTGTCATTTCACTCCAAGAACAAAAACCTGGACGGGATGCACCCTCTCTGCAGCCCTAAACGGTGTGGGGATGGACGCAGAGGCTGGTGTCAGGCTTGGCAGGAAGGTCTCTCCCCCGCAGCAAACCCTGCCATAGTGGTTTTTGGGTTTTTTTCAGCAGATTGTCAAGCCATGATGTCAGAGCATGAGGTTATTCCCTTTTAAAGGGGGAAAAAACCCCCAAACACACCTCTTTTGAGGTTGAGCTTTCAGCAGCCTACACTGCCGCTCAGCAGCCTGATTCCCCAAATCTCCCAGCGAAAGCTACACTGACACATCATTCACACAGTCAGACCTCACCATGCAATTAAAATACCCCTCTACAAACGCCCGCTGCTGCATCCTCCTCCCAAAAACAGGGCTGAAGGATTCCCTCCCCACCAAAATCCCTGTTGTAAACGCAGGTCTTGGCGTTTGTAGTGTCAGGACTAGACAAGCCCATTCTCGCCACCTCTACCCCTATGCTACCCTCAGCAGCGAGGAAAAGCAGGAGGGAGGGCTCTCTTTCCTCCTGTGGAAAACCAATGAGCGCCGTCAGCGCCCTTACATAATTGGGCTGGACCCTCCTGCACGCAGGGAGCATCGCCTCGCGCTGCATCGCGTTGCGTTGCATTGCATCGAGGCCATCTTCACCGCTGAGGCTCACGGGGCGGGGGGTGGGGAGAGAGATGGGGACTAAAGCTGGGTTTGAAACAAAATCACTCCTGTGTGTTAGAGTTTCCAAAACTGGGGGGAAAAAAAAAAAAAAAAAGCAATTTTTTTTTATCCCAGGCAGGAAAAGGGTTAGTCATTCTGGCAGCACAGCTGTAAGAGAAAAAGCGCTGCTCTCCTGCGCTGGCTTACAGGCAGCCCTCCGAGGGACGACCGCTCTGAGGGAAAACCATCAGCAAATAGCCATAAATAACTGGGGCGGGGGGGGGGGGGGGGTGGAGGCGG
>NW_010519166.1:0-4169 GCF_000687285.1 Phaethon lepturus | reverse complement strand
GAGCAGGGCGGGGCCCTGCCGGCAGCACTCGGCAGGACGCACAGCCCCGCTGAGGCTCCCGTGGCTGTGCCCCGTGGAAGACGGGTGCCAGCCCTTCCCGGGAGATGGCGGAGGGCAGGAACAATTTCAGGCAAGCGGTTCTGTGGGCAAAGAGCAGAAAACTCTCCTGTATTTAGCTGCCATCTCGGATCCACTCCCCCAAGGGCATCTTCCCATCATTATGGGAGTCCTCCAAGGGTTCAATCCCTTTTTTTTTTTTCCTTTGTCTTAAAAAAAACAGCCAGACAGAATATGTGAGGATGTTTTTTAAAATAGGATTTCATAATCTGAACCTTATGCACGTAATTTTTCTTGGTCACACAGGAAAGACACTTTTTGTACTTGGGGAAAAGAAGTTTCTGAAAATCCAGCCATTGCAGCAGCCTCCACAGGAAGTTGTGACTAATTGTAAGTACATAATGAAACGGGCAGCACTAAGGGCCATTCCTTAAATGCATGCCTCACTCCCCGGACACTGACAACAGTCAATAGTATCCAAGAACACAGCACTCCCACAACAATTTCAGAAATCATTATTTTACTGACACAGCCTTTGCACCAAAACCCTTCAGCATGTAAACATTTTTCTGCAGAGCTAATCATACTCCATACTCTTTGCAGCACCAGGAAGATTCATCAGGAGCCAAGGCATGCTAAAACAAGTAGTTTAGACATCTGAAACTGTTTGTGCTTAGTTATGATTTATCAGATTGGTTCCTAAAAAGCCTTTATACTGGCAGGTCACCGCTACAGGGCTTTTGATGCCAGTTGCTACATTTTACAACCCATTCCATCACGTTCTTTTCAAGGTTAAACTACATTTAAATGTCACTCTTGGATTGGAAGATTTTTTTTCTTCTCTCATCAGATAATACAACAAAAAGCTATTATTCCCTTGAAAGACAAACCAGGCAACAGGTAGAGGCTCCCTTTGCTGGGGCCAGCTACTGCAGGTACAAACCTGTTGGAAACAAAGGCACTTAAAGGCAGTTTTACAAAAGCTCCCCTGCGCCAGGGACGCTCCATGGTGCCCATGCCCCTGAGGATGGAAGTCAGCCTTTTAAAGAAATCGAGGCCTTGGCTTGGGCTGTGCAAAGTCCTGTCACAGCGAGGATGCTGAGCTCGAGCTGCTGCCCCTGAAGGATCACAAACGTTCAGGGAGCAGATGTTTTCAAAAACATCTGGATAATTTAACCTGTTTTGGAGTAAAACCACATGCCTATTTATATGGTACAGGGCATTGTACATCACCAGCTTGCTTCTGCACAGCAGGGTCACGTGCAAGTGCATGTACGTGTGGTTTCATGGGAAAATGCTCCCTTGCAGGGGCTGCCGGGCCATGAAGAACCACCCACATCTTCGACACTACACATCCACCCTGCCTATTCCTCCAGCTCGCCACAACTCATCTTGAAAAACGTTCCAGAAATGGCAAAGTGGAAAAAAAAGACTCCAAAACTTAAGGGAGCATCTAAAATCCAGCAAAACCAGTGTGGAAGCAGCACATGCTAGTTCTTAGACACAGAGTATCCTGACAGCCTGAAACCACCAGCCCCATCTGTGCCCCTCGGCAGGGATCCCACCATAGAAATCAGCACTAAGCATTAGTGCCACAGAGGGATGGGAACCCAAAAAAAGGATGAAATGGGGTCGCAAGGGAAGAAGGACATTCAGCCTTGGAGCAGCGGAGACCCCGGTATCAAATCCATTCCCAAATTCACCTCGCCAGTACTTTTAACCCTTTCACACCCCTCCTGTAACCCACAGCAGCATCCTCAAGGTGACCCGCCACCTGTGCCACCCAACGCCGAGTTGATCGCTGCCACGGACCAGCGAGGCAGAGGAGCAGCCTCCGCAGCCAGGAGCCCCGCAGGGCAGAGGGGCGAGCCGGGGCAACGCCTTGGTCGGCAGCCCCTGGCCGCAAGCACGTACCAGCAGCAAGTGCTGCTCTTCCGGAAGCAGAGAGGAGAGGGAGGGACCTGAAATGAAGCCATGCAGGCACGTATTCCCGTAAGCGGCACATTGAGATGGAACACAAACCCCTTTGCCCCGCGGACTACCAGGGAGCAGAGCCCACCACCTCCCAGCAGCTGTGGGGCAGCAGAGCAGTGGGGCAGAGCCTCTGACTGCCGCATAAACCCTCCCTCGCAGGACAGCCAAAAGTGAGGGGGCTCGATATCCGTTCCGAAGGCATATAAACAGGAAAAGATGTCTTACATCCTCCAAAACCCGTAGCCTGCCTTTTTTTTTTCTTTTTTTTTCCCAAATTGTGGTTTGTTTGGGTTTTTTTTAATTTTATTTTTCAGACAAAACCAGATTGATCCTTAAGAATGCTTTACAGCTCCCTGGCCAAACAGTTTCCTGTGCCATCAGACAATAGCTGCCCTCATGGTGCCAAACCAGCCTGCAATAAATAAACCCTAGGAATACCACAGAGTATCCCCCGTGCCTGCATGCTCCCACCACGCCTTCCCCACGCAACCCTTCTGCTTGCTCCTCGGCCAGCACGCACCCTTCTGCTTATCTTGGGTTTCTAAATATAACAGGCACAGCGAGACAGAGAAGGCCTTACCCAGGCATGCATGCCTGGTGCCAGCAGCAGCACTTACAAATCCTCCAGGAAAATAAGGGGCCTGGGGAAAAGGGAGAGCCACGTATGCGGGGCCAGAAGATGCAGAGAGCTGCAGGCAGTGCGCAGCCTTCAGCTCCCCACAAGAACCACTGGGTGGAAAAGCCAAAGACCTAAACCATGGAAGGAGATGTGGAAAATATGGGGTGCTGTCTCAGGTTTTACCCAACCCGAGAGGGTTTGGATATTTGCCCAGATGAGCGGGAATGGGTGAGCATGTCTTGAGTGGGGCAGGATGGGTTACCCACACACAGGAGCTGAGATCTCCCTGGGCACAGCTGGAAGTCCAAAGCGAGGAGGTGCTCTCCTCCTGCTGGGGCAAGCCCTGAGACCACTACGCATCAGCCCCGCTAACGCTGTTGTTGAGGCTTCCCCAAAATATTTTAGGGATGCCTTCAGGAGGCGCTCAGCCATGCGCCTAGGTGGGTCATGCAGCACCACCACAGGAGGTAGCAGAGGGGAAGCCTCTGCTTCCTGACGTCAGCTCAGCTCTGTGACAGGGCTCGGTGATATTTGCAATTATTTTCCCAATTTGTGTCCCTGCATCCCTAGCCGCAGGCTCTCCGCTCCCTACAGCTCTGCAATATGCTCAGCCAGGACCTAACTGCCATTTTTTTATTTATCCTGTGCTCTGCATCCGTTTCCTTATGGCACTGCTAAATCCCAGGGCTATACCAACCATACAGCAACGGTCACCTAACGCTAAAGCGAAAGAAAAGCCCATAGAAACACTTCTTCTTTTTAAGCACAACGGACAACCACTTCCTGCAAATTCAGAACCTGCAGTGACACATAATTAAAAAACTACCTGCTCTTCATCTTCGTCACCCCCGTGCTGGAGTGACAGATGCCCTGGGGAAGAAGGGGAAGTCCCCTCTCCAGGGATGCCAGTGCCCACACAAAGCCTGAAAGGATAATCACCATCACCACCACCCTCATCCCCAAAGTCGCGCGGCCCCAACTTCGCCGAGCTGGGTTTCCATGGCCTGACCGGCAGTGAGAAACTACCTGCTCTTCATCTTCGTCACCCCCGTGCTGGAGTGACAGATGCCCTGGGGAAGAAGGGGAAGTCCCCTCTCCAGGGATGCCAGTGCCCACACAAAGCCTGAAAGGATAATCACCATCACCACCACCCCCATCCCCAAAGTCGCGCGGCCCCAACTTCGCCGAGCTGGGTTTCCATGGCCTGACCGGCAGTGAGCCAGCGTGCATCCCCCACGCCCGGCAGCCTCCACACCGAAACCCCACTCCGCTCCCCACCAGGGATGCTCTGAAGGACCGTTTGGCTGGGCTTAAAAACGGGTTTATTCCCCTTTCTCCCCATAGCAGGGTCAAGGGGGGGGGGGGGATTTTTTTTTTAAAAAGGGATCTGGCCTGGGGGCGAGGGGGACAGCTCTCCGTCAGGGGATTTCAATCTACCTTTTTGACCTGATCCTCCTTCAGCTCCGTGAAGTAGTAGGCCAGGAGCTGGGCGGCGATCATCCTGCCGGCTGCAGCGGGC
>NW_010519165.1:0-4511 GCF_000687285.1 Phaethon lepturus | reverse complement strand
AGAAGATTACACTTCATCACACGAATCGGATTAACATATTTCACAATAATATACTACAGCCTCATTCAGTCTTTTAATTCAAGACCCCAGAGAGAGGACAGTCATAGAAACATACCTCCCCCCACCCCCAGTCTGCTTTTTATGGCCAATATAAATTTTTGACACCCCACAAAACCAGAAAAGAAAGCCAGTCTTGGGGCTGATGCCAGTACAGATTACAGTGTTGTTCATAAAAATTCTCTATGTAGAAGAGGTCCTGTTTCCAGTCAAGGCAATGGAGAAAACAACGATAAAATCCCTTGCATATTTAAATTCTTAGGGCAGAAGACTTAGTATTTATATGCAAAAATTTCCAAGATCTAAAACTTGCTTTGGCCAGATGGAATCAAGAACTACTACTTTGCTTGGCAGTTGGTACAAAACACAAAAACGCAGTGTACAGTATTGGTGATGAAACGCTTTATTACATTACACTTACTTACAAATAAGTGTTATTTTGAAAGAGCCACATCTTTGAAGTCCAAACTGCAAGAAGAATGAAGACATTGTCCATAGTGGGGAAAAAAGTATAAGCAAATCATTATCAACTTAAGTCTGTCTCAATTTCACTGAAAAAAGTACTTTTGAACTCAAGTTTCTCCTGTTTAAATGAAGTGATGGGCAATGGGAAATGCTTGCTTTTTATATTTGCTCCTTTGACTTCCTTTTTTCCTCTAAACAGGGCCAGAAAAAGTCATATGAGCAACTTTTAAATCATGCAAACAGTTATTTAAAACGTTATTAACATTTTTATTAACGTTTTTAAATAAACCTTCATTTATACCTATTTATTCTATTCCCATTTTTATAGCTTGGGCACAGAGCAGTCTTAATTTTACAACCACCTCATTAGAGCTTCAGCTTCTGGTAAAGCAAAAGCAAGTATTCCTTAGAGTTCTGTTTGGAAATAAGAAATTCAGAAATATCTAAAGCCTTTCTCAATACTATGCCAGTTATGACTAATCACAAAAGAGAAGGAAGGCAAATTTTTTTTTAAACCCAGTTCTGTTCATATTGGTATGCACATTAAAGCTTTCTAATATTCCTTATTGACCCATCACTCTGGAGTTAGAGCAAGTCAAAATGTAAGCCTTGATTCCTCTTGACAGTTTCACCTTTTCAAGTGCCTGCAAGCATCTAATTTGTGACGATTCCCCAATAATAACAAAGTGTTTTTAAAAACTTGGAGGTGAGATTCACTTCTCCTTTTGTAGCTTAAAAAAAACCAAACCAGCTTTCTTACTTTTTAAAGTAAAAAAATCACTCAGAACCAGCTAACATGGTATGATACATAAGAGCTAATATGCAAGGTACACTAGCATCCCTGACAAGGATTGATTGGTGAAAAAAAAAAGTACCTTTTTGCTTTAAGTACAAGCATGTACACTTTTAGCTAGCAAAGGCTGGATCTTCACTGTTTTGTGGGGTTTGACTATTTCAGTAATCAACAAAATATTCTGGAGATGCCAAATTTGGAGAAGTTGCACATGTATTCGATTGATTTTAATTAACCTAAGATTTTGCCCTCTGAAAAATTCCGCTGACATGAATGAAACTAAGCAATAAGAATAAAAGGGCAGAAACTCTCAAATTATGATTTTATTTTTAATATACACATATGCCAGTCTCCATAGGATTTGGCTCTATACCCTCCTCAGTTATTTCCCAAAAGCTCTTACTCTGTAGGGCTAAAAGGAAAATATTAAAATTATGAGTGAACTATTGTCAAATTACAGAACAAAAATGCAGATCCCAGTGTCTGCAATGATTGTGGTACCATCTAGTGGAAAAACAACAGTTATACAATCAGTGACTGCAATCTATAGGTCAAAGGGTGGAAGGAGGGTTTGAATCTGTAGCTATGCTATTTGTATCCATCCAGCAAAGGAAAGTTCACAGCACAGGCATATTTTGGAAGCTCCAAGGGATTTCTGACAGCAGTCACATTACAGCACTAAACTGATGGCACCTGAGAGAAGGATCATTTCCATACCAAAGTGGTGTTAAGTACCAATACAGTTTCAAAGAAGGGAGGGGGGGAAATAATCCTCCCCACCACCCCTACTTCACCCTCCCAAAAAATTTGTTAAAACATGCTGCTGAATGCCAGTCAACATATTATGAAATGAAAAACTGCTCTGCTAGTCCAAACTTGGCAGTTTTAAGAGCTTTATATAAGTTTGAAAGGGAAGGTTGTAGATAACTGTAAACTGGAACAGAATTCAGTATGGACTGATTGGAAGAGGATTGTGCCAGATCGATCTGGTAACTGGATTCCAATACAAAACAAATGTAGACATTTAGTCTATCAAGGCTTCAGTAAAATGCATGATACATACTGCATAGGAAATTACCATTGCTGGAGAAAATAAGCGTTGACATAAGAATTATAAAATGGATTTAGACCTGGAAACAAGAGATAACAATTTCTGTTGAAAGAAAAAGTTTGGGGTTTAGTATCAAACTTCAAACTTTTTCACAAAAAGGATGATTATGCTAATGAAATGTGTAATAACACAATTGCATGCAGTTTTCACAAAACTGGAATATGAGAAAGGAAGTTGCATGATCTCCAAAGTTGAACTGGTGGAAATGGGCTAAGTTAAACAAGATTTGCAGTGAAGACATTTTTTTCGAGGAAGCAACCCCCCCCCCCCCCCCCCCCAAAAAAAAAGGCAGGAGAATCAACTAGAATTGACCAAGAAAGAAAATACACTGAAATATATTAAATCAAAGGATGACTAAACCACCTCTGTGGTGCAGCACAGAAGATGGCAAATTTCTTTTCTGAGAGGGTAGAGTGTACAATATTCAAAACAGTGAAAGGCATTGGTAGAAATTCATTTGAAAAGCTGCATACAATTCTGACCACCATGTTCAAGAACACACCAATTTAGTCTGGAACAGATGCTACTAGGATGATGTCAGAAGTAGAAAAAAATAGTAGTATTAAAAATGACAGTATTATAGAGTATAGTAGCTCTTTAAGAATATGTCAGAGGCATAAAAACCTGGAAGGAAGAAAAGCTGTTAAGAGTGAAGGACAGTGATTTCAAGTAATCAAATAGGTATAAACCACTCATAAGTGCATTATGAGCTGTGAAAAAGAGGGTCTAACCTTCTGTCCTGGTTTTGTCTGGGATAGAGTTAATTTTCTTCCTAGTAGCTGGTATAGTGCTGTGTTTTGGATTTGGGATGAAAATAATGTTGATAACATACTGATGGTTTTAGTTGTTGCTAAGCAGTCAAGGAGTATTCAGCTTCTCATGCTGGCCTGGCAGCAAGAAGGTGGGGGGTGCACGGACAGCTGACCCAAACTGGCCAAAGGGAGATTCCATACCATACGATGCCATGCCCATTATATAAACTGGGGGAGTTGACCGGGGAGGGGCCACGGCTCGTGAACTAACTGGGCATTGGTCAGTGGGTGGTGAGCAATTGTGCTGTGCATCATTTGTTTTGTATATTCTTTTATCATTATCATGATTTCATTATTATTCTCTATTTTTTCCTGACCTATTAAACTGTCTTTATCTCAACCCACGAGTTCTTTTTTTTCCTAATTCTCTCTTCCATCCCATTGTGGGGGGGAGGGGGAGCGAACAGCTGCATGTTTGTTTTAGCCTGACGGGTTAAACCACAACAGTCATTTTTGGCACCCAACGTGGGGCACGCAAGGTTGAGACAATGACAGATTTGACCAGAGTGTGTTAAAACAAATTTGTTATAAGCATTCATTATATCAGTTTAATCGTTGCTGGTCACAATGTCATGGTATTTGCTCTCAAAGTTGTTGTGCTTGTTCTCAGAGGTGTGCTATGTAATGCCTTACTTGCTGTGCATGCTCCCTTTTGTGCTGCTGATCACCCCAGGGAGCTGGGTCAAGATTACCATGTTTCTGTATTATGTAACATTGGCCATGAGACTGATTTGGTATCTGTATTCAGTATTGCCGTCACCTCTGTACTTGTTGTGCTTGTTCTCAGGGGTGCCTTATGTAACACCTTACTTTCACTATATATATTCCCTGTTGTGCTGTTTATCATCTCTGGGAACTGGGTCAAGGGTACCACTGTGCTGTACTTTGTAACAGTGGCTTATGATATAATAAAATGGCTGGTCGTGACACTAATCTGGTATTTGTATTCAGCATTGCTATCATCTCCATACTTTGTGACCCATCTCTCAGAAACTATTAGTAATTACACTTTTTACCTTTTCTTCACAGAGAGCCAGTCCATGGAGGAGACACCTTCCTTCACCTTCCTCTTCTCCTCCAAGCTAATTACAATAACTCTTGAGAATTTCTAATATTCTTGGGATGATAAAACCAGCATGCTCCTATTGGTAGGTCTCCAGAATGTGTTTCAGGTCTTGTACTTGTTTAAGGTTAAATAACCATTTAAGAATACCAGCCAGAGATCTGCCCTGAGGCAGGATAGTCATGGGTGGCACAGCATGTGGGAGAATAT
>NW_010519164.1:563-829 GCF_000687285.1 Phaethon lepturus | reverse complement strand
GGGGCCGCCCGTGGAGCACGTCTATGAGGTGGGGGGCACCGACGGGGGTCCCCCTGTCCCCCAAACCAGGGGCGCCCATGTCCCCATCTCTCGGGGTCCCCATGTCCCTGTCCCCTGGGGTGCCATGTCCCCAAGCCATGGGGTCCCCTGGGGGTGCCATGTTCCCAAGCCATGGGGTCCCCTGGGGTGCCATGTCCCCAAGCCGTGGGGTCCCCTGGGGGTGCCGTGTCCCCATGCCGTGGGGGCCCCCTGGGGCCCCGGGCGCC
>NW_010519164.1:0-268 GCF_000687285.1 Phaethon lepturus | reverse complement strand
CTGTGGGTGCCATGTTCCCAAGCTGTGGGGTCCCCTGGGGTGCCATGTCCCCATGCCATTGGGGTCCCCTGGGGTGCCATGTCCCCATGCCATGGGGTCCCCTGTCCCCTGGGGTGCCATGTCCCCATGCTGTGGGTGTCCCCTCACGCTGTCATGTGTCCCCCCGGTGCCATCAGGTGGTGAACGAGGGTCCCAGTGCCATCAGCCACGGCACCCTGGAGCTGAGCTGTCCCCTGAGCTACCGGGGCCACCCCCTCCTCTACGTCAC
>NW_010519163.1:0-1257 GCF_000687285.1 Phaethon lepturus | reverse complement strand
GAGGGGGCGGGGACTCACCGCCACTGCTTGGCCTCGCAGTCCAGGCGGCTCCTGCGGGGGGCGGATCCCAGTGCTCCCAGTAAGGCCCAGTGCCGCCTCCCAGTAAGGCCCAGTGCCACCTCTCAATGCCCCCAGTAAAGCCCAGTGTTGTGTCCCAGTAAGGCCCAGTGCTCCCAGTAAGGCCCAGTAAGCCTCAGTGCCCTCTCCCACTGCTCCCAGTAAGACTCCGTGCTCCCAGTAAGGCCCAGTAAATCCCAGTGCCACCTCCCAGTGCTCCCAGTTAGGCCCAGTGCCACCTCTTACTGCTCCCAGTAAGGCCCAGTGCTCCCAATAAGGCCCAGTGCCACCTCCCACTGCTCCCAGTAAGACTCCGTGCTCCCAGTAAGGCCCAGTAAATCCCAGTGCCACCTCCCAGTGCTCCCAGTTAGGCCCAGTGCCACCTCTTACTGCTCCCAGTAAGGCCCAGTGCTCCCAATAAGGCCCAGTGCCACCTCCCACTGCTCCCAGTAAGACTCCGTGCTCCCAGTAAGGCCCAGTAAATCCCAGTGCCACCTCCCAGTGCTCCCAGTTAGGCCCAGTGCCACCTCTTACTGCTCCCAGTAAGGCCCAGTGCTCCCAGTAAGGCCCAGTACCACCTCCCGGTGCTCCCAATAAGTCCCGGTAAGTCCCAGCGCCACCTCCCAGTGCGCCCAGTAAGGCCCAGTGCTCACCCCTGCAGCCAGGCGAAGGTGATGCGGGTCACCATCCCCACCCCGTCTGTGGGGGCACCAGTTTGGGGTGAAAACGGGGGATTTGGGGTGAAACCGGGACATTTTCGGTAGGGGGTAATTTTGGGGTGAAAAATGGTGAATTTGGGATACAAAGATGTTTTGGGGTGAAAAAGGAGGATTTTGGGGTCTGTAAGAGGTGTTTGGGGTGAAATTGGGGGTTTTTGGGGGCACAGAAAGCAAATTTTGGGGGGGATCTGGGGGCCAATTGGGGGAATTTCAGGTAAAACTCGGAGATTTCGGGGTGAAACTGGGGGGGTTTGGGGGTTCTGCAGCACATTTTGGGGTGAAAACAAAAGACTTTGGGGTCAAACGAGAAAACTTTCAGAGTCAACCCAGGGAATTTTGGGGTGAAACAAAGAAATTTGAGACTCCAAGATGGGTCGGGGGGTCGCATGAAGGAATTTTGGGGCCAAACGGAGGGATTTTGGGGCCAGCTGGGCACCTGGGGTGCCGGGAGAGATTTTGGGGTGAAACGGGGGGGTTTTGG
>NW_010519162.1:0-6752 GCF_000687285.1 Phaethon lepturus | reverse complement strand
TAGCCTCTTCGTAAGCATTTGCCGCCCCGGGTGCGGCGCACGATGTCCGTGGAGTGGGAAGAAGGGCCCCTATCGTTAGACCAATTTCATGTGAAGTTCTTTTAGAATCAAACAAAAATTCAACTGCTGCAAAATGAAGTTAAGTAAGATTTTAGGAATGCCCGTTTTCGTTTTTAGACTGCTAGATGCTCCTACTCATATAATTTTTGACAGTAGAGAATGAAAAATCTGTAATTGGCAGAGAAAGACATACAAAATGATTAAGAAACAACCAAAATTTTCCTGCCTGCCACCTTTCAATCTTAACATGTCACTGACTCACACACAAAGATATGCATAAAGATTAAATCTGTAATAATTTACTTAGAATCAGATGCTTGCACAGTATGACTGAAGTACTACCTACATGCTAATTCAGCTTGAAACAACTAAAACCACAGTGTTAGCTCATGGTAACAACTAACACGTTGAGTTTTCTGCAAGGGGGAATGTTTAAACGCTGGATTAAATTTGCACACAAAACCCGAAAGCCTCGTCAGTAGAAGTTCATATACAACACATCAATCTATTGTGTAGACTCAGTCTAAATTGGAAATCTTCTCAGCTGCCCTTAATCGTCACGTTAGATTATCACTCCTCGAAAGCCTTCTTCTACCAATACACGATGCTTGCGATCCTGGAGGAACAAGCCCGGCTATCATCCACAAGGAAGCTGCCTACAGCAAGAAGCAGCACTTGGCATCCTCACTGCAAGCTACTTCACATGAAGTAATTTGCTAAACTGTGGGAAAAGCCTATTTGAAATTTTAGTTTCTGGTTTTTACAAACATAACCCGTGGTTGTAGGTCAGCACATCATCTTCCCATTAACATCTATTTATACTCCGGACTTGGCCTGTTTACGAGTTACACTGCCGAGACGTACATATGGAGTAACGCATCACACTTCTGGTCCAACACTTGTCACTCAGGGAGCGGCACAGGAAAGCAGTTGCACAAGTGTTTAAGCACGTGCTGAACTTTGAACATACACCAAAGCCTTCTGGACCAGTCCAAAGGCAAGCGCATTCTTAAGTGTCTTCTTGAACATGAACGTCTTCCTGAGCTGGTCCTGCCTCCCCAGCGGCTCCCGATCCCGCTGGCACTCGCCGGCGCAGGGGGATTCCAGCCAAGCCCGTGACGTGACTTGGGTGGTGTAAGGCCTGGGCCCGAGGGCTGGCAGAACAGGGCCTCGAGCGCCTTGCCAGAGGCACCCGAGAATTAACGGTAACGCAGGACGAGTACCGCTCTCGTCGCTCCCACGGTGTGGCTGCTAGGCTGCACGCCTACCCTTTCCTTCAGGCAACTTCGAAAAACAAGCAAATGCAAAAGTGGGATTTCTACCAAGTCATGTCTAGGAAATAGGGGCGGGGGGAAAAACCCACCAAACCAACGTGCCAAAACCTGAATCCTGCCCCCGCCCTTAGGTGGCAAACGTCGCCAGGATAAGGCACGGGCGGGAAGTGCCGCCGCCTCTAGCGGCGCGGCTAGCGCGTTACCAGCTCACGGTGCGCTCCGGCCGCTCCCAGCCGGCGTGGAGCAAGCACATCCCCGGCCAGCGTCCGCCTGGGCTCACCACTTCCGCCCCTGGCCAGTGCTTAATTTTTGTTTGTTTTGGACAACAGAAGGTAACTTAAGCCACAAATGAAAGCCCAGACGTATCACGGCTAGCGTAACGTTTTGCTCAGCTCCGCTGTCCTTCTACATTGCCATGGGGCTTAGAAGCATCGTTCTGACGCAAACTCATCATAGCAAACCATTAAGAACAAGCCAGCACATACACATACCATTAATTTAGCTAATGAAACAGTAATGTAAACATTTTTCATTAAAAAAAAGTATCTGTGGTAACAGTGCAAGATTGAAGGGAACAGAGAACAGCTCCTGCCCAGAGCGCAAGGGCGGAACACCAGCGACACTGGAAAGCATCGCTCTCGTTACCACCCCGTGACCTGTTCCTGAAGTCAGTTTTGTATAGCAAATTGGTATTTTGACACGCTTTATTTTAAAAGAGACTTTAAACTGCTACTTGTAGTTACAAACACAAGATATTGACAGGTTTTATGTGCACGTACGGTTAATAAAAAGTAAGATGCTGCCTCTATCTTTAAATGTCGACATTTCTGGAAGCCCGGAGAACAGCTAGTTTAAACAACATATGTATTCCGGGTAACGTTTCTGTGCGAATGTTCCCTCTTTCACCGTGATACCCATTAAAAAGTGTAAAACGTTCCAAGCTAATAAGAATCAACAGGGAAAAACAATTCTAAGCACAAGAGCTTAAAATAAGTTATCATCTTTGTAACTCTGCCATAAATCCCCCAGTTGGGATATGACGATTTAGCATTTGCTGCGCTGGCACAAATCCAAATGCCTTGGGTTGCTTAACGGATAAAATATTGCCTTTTCACCTTTCTGACCTTCCTTCAACTTCAGCCTGAGGTGGCACGAGTCTCCGGGTCTCTGCTCAGTCCTTGCTGGACAGCAGCAGACAAGGCAAGAGCGCTTCTTACCTGCGCGCAGCCCTTGGAGAGCGGGGCGACGGCTGGGCACGGTGCCTCCTGCCAGCATCTGGTCCGCGACGGGAGAACGCTTGTATGCCTCTTCCCATCTAGCGAGCAAGACTTCTGCTCCCAGAACAGGCAAACAGAAGAGACGCAAGCAAATCCCCTGCGATCTGTAAGGCGAATACCCTAAATCCAGAACGAAGAAAAACGAAGAACCCCCCCCACAAACAAGCACCAAAAGCCCAAACAGGAAGGGTCACATATGAACTAGCGCTTGTTTTTTCTTGTTGGAAGAAGTGTTTGCTACTCGCTTCAGAAGGAGCAGTGCTCCCACCCAAGGTGAACACTTACACAGGTTATTCTTATTCAAAATGTAAACGTTTGCTTTATTCATTCAGGGTTAACGCCGTGAGGGAAGAGAAAGAGCAGTAAAGGAGCAGGGAGGGAGAAGCTCCCAGGACCTCGTCAGTGCTTCCAGCTAACGAACCAGCATCACCTCTTTGGTCCTGCTTCTGTGGTGGAATCCTAAAAACCACCTCAGGGCCTGGACTTTCTTTTTTGCTGCTACAAACAGAGTTTCCTCCAGGCATTAAATACTGAGAAGTGCATTGCCTAGGCTAATGCTTCCCTGCAAGAGTTTACTAAGTTGCTTTTCAGGAATACTGCTCTAAATACAGAAAAGCCTTGTCCACTCCACTCGCTGCTCGCTCTTCAACATTTTAAATACCGCCTGGCTTTTCAAAAGGTGATTTCAAGGCCATTTAATTGAGGAAGTCAATTCCTCAGCTAAACCATTTTTATTAGAACATTTAAGGAGTAAATCCTGTAGCGCTTACATTTATCTGGTTTATCTAGCTTCCAGGGACCCAGGGAAATGCCATTTTAGGGGTTTGGTTGACTTCTCTCCCAGCTAAAATGACAAGTCTCAATGCCTTTCCAAACGGGATGACAGACTCGAGACCCCCTTTACCAGGCATCATGCAGTTTCCACTTTCCAACAGAATCAGGAACTTCCAGTTAAGGAAACCTTCTACGCTTCTCCTGAGCCTAACATCAGGTACCTACTTCCCGGCTTCCGAATGAGAACGGCGAGCAGGGTCCAGCGGGCTGTCGCTGCGGTGCCCCTCGGTCCTGGGCAACCTGTGCTGGGGGGTAAGAGCAAGCGTGCGACGAGTCGTACAACTCTGCCCGCAATCTGGCTGCTTCAGTTAATCAAAGTTCAGCCTCTGCTCTGAATATGCGTGTCGGGGGAGGTCACCGCTGACCTCTTCACGGGACTAACGTACGTAAGCTTGCTTTGAACGCTTAGGTTTTGAATACATGTTTAAAAAGACAAGTTGTTAGAAGCTTATGGGTATATAACATGCCAAAAAGATCACGAAGGTATAAATAGTCGAAATAAAGTGGGTTTTATACCAAGGCAGAGAATTAGCACGGTACCTTCCAGGCTCAGCACCGCAGTCCTGCACAGACGAAATCCCCATCAACACCGAAGCGCAGGGTGCCAAGCCAGTCGCAAAGGGAGCATGAACGCAACTAGAAGAGATACTTGTGTTATCACCTTCTCTGTCGTAACTCCACCCACGAATAACACGTCCTTGCTCACATCTCCCTTCCTCTCTCAATTCTGGTTACACGTTGAGCTACAACTGAACGCGGCGCCGGAATAACGTACAAGCAGGCACGCGCTGGGGGCACCGGTCAGTGTGACCACACAGAGGTTTTGCTTGCCCTCGGTCTGCTGCGGCACCTTCTGCTGCCGGTGCCTGGCGCCGATTGGGAGCTTCCCGGCGGGCAGACGGAAGCATTGCTCTCCTCTGGTCTCGGCTTTGCCGACACGACCCAACAGGCACCGGCAGCAGCCGAGACACACCGAGAGAGAATCGACCCCGGGACCGCACCGAGAGGTGCGATGAAAGGTGCTCATTAGGACACAAAAGCACCTGAACCGGGGCTGGGAACGACCGGTCACGCCACGGCAGTGAAGGAGGCGCGGAGCGGGGCAGGGAGGCTGAGGGACACCGCCAGCGCCTCGTCCGTCCCGTGGGGATGGGCTTTGTCTCCCGCGGCCGATGGACGCCCGCTGCCTCTGCCCACCACCCCCCCGACGCTGACCCAGGGTCGGAGGCACACATGCTGGCCTTGAACTCTCCGTCTGTCTCTCTGCTGTCTTCCTGCCATATTAATTACCATTCCCCTCTGCCAGGGCCAGAAAACAACCTTCACTGCATTAGCGCTAATTAAGAAGAGTGAGCTTCCTATTCTGGCTGCTTAAATCACACTCCTCTACTCATTCAGAGCAGAAAGGAGTGCTGACAATCTTATTAAAAGCAGAAGGAAACACCTCGGTCATGCTTCGAGCTGGCAGGGGAGGCCGGCCGGCTTCTGTCCTTCTGCAGGGACAGCAAAGCCGCAAGTGTCAGCAGGGGAACAGAAGGGGAGGGTGGGAAAAACAACATGTTTCCTGGGACTTGAGGATCTGTATCTCAGGCAGAGATGGGGAGAGCATCCCGCTTTGGAAACATCCATAGCTGAAAGCAGAACACCTGAAATGAGTATGTAAAACACAGCCCTGTTTGCAGCGTGGCAGCGTAACTCTGCGTTAAAACATGGACCTGGAGCAGCCCCGGATGACGGCTTTCCAGAGACGCCAGTACTTGCAAAATACGGATTCTGATTCTCTCAGTATCAAAGCAAGATTTTGATTTGCTTGAGACATGTAAAGACATAATAAAGTCAATATCAAGGTCACATCAGTGAGCTGTAGCCTGTGAAGGAAAGTCTTGGACACTGCGCTGATTACCACTCCTGCCATTTAACCTATACAAACTCATTTGCGCATTCTTCATCTAACACACACAGTTTTGTTTCCTCTCTGTAAGCGTGATCTTCTTGGTTAACGTGCTTGGCAGTCTTAATTAGAGTGTAATAACAGACAAAATTAAGTTATAACAGGGGGACCATGAAGACAAGAGTCCAATACGGCAGATAAATTTATTTTTAATATATTAAATATAATTTTTCAGAATACCATTAGCTTTCCATTTGGATACATACAATCCAATGGAAAAGAGAAATTCTTCTAAACTGTCCAGGCTCAAGGGCTGGAAACTGTCCTGACTTTATACAGCCAGGATGAGAGGGAAGTCTGAGTCAGTCCTCCTGAAAGAACTAGAGAGTCCTGTACTGTCTCTCTCTCAAAAAAATTCAACCATAATTCCCAAGACTTAGTCTTCTTTTACCATCAGAAAATAGAGCGCCAGCAGAATTGTATGTCGTATTCTTCTCTAGTGGCTAGTCTGTAAAGTGGGTGATCATTAATTGCTTCTACCACGTATTCTGTTAGTGCACGCAGAAGCGGTTTAGGCTGTGGAGTGAAAGGTTCCTGCTCCGTCTGTTAGAATATGTATTATGAAATTCCTGGACTTCTTTATGTTTCTACAAAGCTTGGAAAATTCAGAGAAAAATATGTATTGAAAGAGTATTATTCATATTGTAAAGCAAGAAAAAAAGCAAGTCTCCTTGCTGCATGTGCATTAAGATACCATCTCTTCTTATCTCATGACACCATTGTTCCATAGGACGCAAATCCTGCCCGCCCCTTCGCGCAGGGACGCGAACAGCAGCGCGGCCACGCCTGCGGCCCCGCGGTTCCAGCCCACCTCGCCAGCAGCCCTGAAGAACAGGTCTGGGGAGCAGGCTGCGACATCCACGCTACTACTTTTCAAGGAACAACAGTTTCTGCAAGACACGTGTTTGTCCCTACCTCGAGCGTGCATTGTGTGTGACCGGAGCAGGCCTCGAGAGCGACGAGGAGTTCCAGTTCTCCGAGTTCAGCAATATCTGAGCCTTCAGCATTTGGCTTATAGTCCTCTGGGAATGGTAGATGTGTGTTAATCACACGCTACTATTTTAATTTTTATCGCTGAACGACTTTCGGAATCCATAGAAGGCGATGTCCTGCTCTGACGAGGAGGCAGGGTAAGGGACGAGAGCGAGCACGGCGAAGCGGCGGAAAGCCCAGGGCGCGCGCCCGGCCCCGCCAGCGCCCGGTGCTGGACGGTGCTGGTTTCTCCCCGCACCAGAGGGCTAAATCACATTAAGTCATCCACAGAAGCGTTAAACAGTTTCCTGACATTACATTTCTATGTAAGCAGTTAAAGCTGTTGCCATAGGAACGTTAACAAATATAGTGATGTGTATAATT
>NW_010519161.1:766-5295 GCF_000687285.1 Phaethon lepturus | reverse complement strand
AGCTGAGGTGGGCTGGTCCGGGGGGACGCCACCCGCCCAGGTGCCACCAAAACCCAGCTTCCCCGCAGCAAGGACAGGAGCAGGAACCCTTCTTCTCCTGGCTCTGCCGTCCTGTGGCCGGGAACATGGCTGAGGCGGGGGGCACCCCAGGCTCTCTGCCTCCTACCTGGGACGGGAGCTGGAGGTTTGGAGCCATGGGCAGGGGATGGTGGTGGATGGCCACCAGTGCCAGGGACAGCGGAGCAACAACAGGGCTCCTGCAGGGCTAACGCCACAAGGGATTTGTCTGTTGCTTTTTTGAATTAACAAGGGTTAGAAAACTAAGAAGGTTCTGACAGCTTATAAGAGGCACAGCCACTCTGCAGAACCTGCTGACATCGCGATGACTCAGCGGGACAGTGACTGCTCGTTCATCCTGCCCTTGGAAGAACTGACCTTCATCATCTCAAACAGCAGGTTCACCAGCTCCATGTTCCTGCAAGCCATCGTGGCTTTGCGAAGCCTGGTCACCTCTGTTGTGCGGTTGCAGCCAACTGCCCTCAGCTCCTGCTTGCAAGCGCTGCTGTGGGAATTTCTCCTTGGCTTTCTTAACCCACTGCTCCACCTCCTGCATCAACGCTTCCATCTTCAGCTTCTTCTGGCCAAAGAGCACGAGCAGTGGCTCCAGGAGCCACCACAAGCTCTCAGTGGAGCTCACATTGTCCAGTCCAATGGCCCACTTGAAGCACTCGATAGCAAGTGTTTCTTGGCTTTTAAGCCACAGGCATTTGCCTCTGAAGAGCTGCAGTTCGGGTACGGTATTGCCCAGGTCAAACTCCACAGCCTTGTGCAGGAGTTTCATCTACCAGGAGCAGTTCTTGCACAGCATCCACCCTTATGTAATAGTGAAAAATAGTAAATGGAGGCATGGCAGAGCAAAATAGGGCTATCAGGAGAAAACAAAGACCAATGGCTGCCTCTGCAGGTGACATTCCCCATCGGGCTCTGGGGAGAGGAGTAATAGAGTGTGGCTGACCTGCTCTCAGCACCATGTCCATCGTGTACATGCGGGGATGGATTCCTGTTCCCATCCTTGTGTCTAATGTTTCCTGGTGGCTCTTCCCTCCTGTAAGCTCTCTGAATTCCCTCCCAGCTAAGGGTGATGTTAACAGTACCAATCCCTCCATTCCCTGGTCCTGCCTTCAGCCCTGCTGCATGCCTCCATCTCCTTTGCACCTAACTAGAGCCGAGCCCAACAGGAGGAAAAGGCAGCTGAAGGCCAGTTCTCCCAGCCTTCATGGTCTACCTTTAGGGCTGAGAGTTAATGAAAACCTGGGGACACTGCAAGTAGCTCTCTGGGATCTCAGGGTTATGATGTGCCCATCCTCACCTGGCCCATGTCCAGGAGTGTCCTTGGGCAGGGACAGACCTTGAGAAGGCTTTTCAGGGCGTTTTTAGCATGCATGAGCTTCATTCTGTCAGGCACCAGGCCCTGTCCCATCTCCTGCGTGTTCCAAATTTTGCAGATGATACATCTTCATGCAGATCTGGAGACCAGAGGAAACTCATCAGCTTGTCTTAGTGCCCAGTTGCAGGATGGATGACAAAATGATGTCAATACAAATCACTGGCACGCATCAGGTCAGCTCCTTGGCCATGCCGAGCTACACCAGAGAGCCAGGCCAGCTCCCCCAGCAGCAGCACCTTGTGTCCAAAACATGACCCCAGGCTGCCTTAAGGTGAGCAGTACTGGGAGCTGTGGTGCAAACCCCTGAGATGCTGCTCACCCTGTTGACCTTGGCTGTAAATTCAGTTCCCAGTGATCATGAGAAAAATAAAAAACCTTTTTCTTATGTCAATTCAGCTTTCTCCAGTCCAATCTGACGGGCAGACATTGCCTGGCACCCAGTGACCACCTCCACACTTGCACTTTCCAGCCTCCTGCCTCGAGCTCAAGGGAAGTTAAACATCTCTGAGGAGCAGTTGTAAGCACATATTGAAGTATTCCACTAGCGGAGGAGATTTCACTTCAGTGGGCCTCATTTTATGAGGAGTTAAATAATCCTGTTTAGATATAAGGAAATAAGAATGAGTCCTTTCTTTATTTCAAAATGGGATTTGAAGAAATCTTAATGATTCTTCTATAATGGGAATTACTCACTAATGTGCACTGCTGTTTACAGGGGGCTGGAAATGGGCAACATCAAGGAACTGAATGGCACATTTTTGATGCTCCTGAGTGATTTAGGAGCATCAAAATTCATTAAATAGTCGAGCCAGCTCTGTGAGATGGCTCAGTGCAAGGTAGCAACTTCACTCCCAGACGAACCCTCACCAGTTTCATCAGGTAATTACTTATCCCTACATGTTTCTCATGACAATTAAACATGCAATGCAAACGCTGTCTGGGAGAAGTGCTGCGGCTGGCTGGAGGCTGAAGGAGCAGGACAGGTCCCCATGGAAAGGGCACTTGCCCACACCTTGGACACCCAGCACGCTGTGCTGGCCCCGATGAGGATGTACCTGTGCCTGGGTGCAGTACGCCTGCCAGTTGAGCTATGGGTCCCCCAGCACATCCAGTACCATATTGCATACCCCTTGGCCATCTCCTGCTTGCCTAGGAAGTGGAAGAGTTTTGCCAGGCGGTGCAGGATGGGAGGGTTGTCTTTCACCATTTCTATCGCCTGTTCAAACCAGAGAAGGGAAACACGTTTCTGTCAGTGGCTTACTGCCTGCTGTGTTGATCAAAGGGACAAAACCATCTTGGATTGATTCGCTGGGGCCGTGTTTTAACCGGGAGGGTTTAAGGCCATACAAGAGATGCGGGGAAAGCTGATACCTCTCATTAAATCAGCAGGCAGGACTGAATGTGGGGCTAAGCTCAGGGGTTATGTGTCTGAAAGCCTGTCTGTGCTCCTTATTTTTTCCAGCTGTGCCAGGGGAATCTAATAAAGGTAGTGCTGTCCCTGCAGCCTTTCACCAAACTGCTCACCTGCTGCTTTAACCAGAGCTGATTTATGCCATTGGGGCCAAATGCATGGCCAGAGAGGGGTGTGCCGAGGGTCTCTGCTCTCATCTGGGGCCTTCCCTCTTTGCCTTGGGGGGATTTCCATGAGAAAATGCTGAAGATGGGGGAAAGATGCATGAAGGACCATGCAGGCGATGGCAGCTGCCTTCAATGAGTCCCTGGCGCAGCAGCGCTGGGTATAGCACCTTGCCAAAGCAATCGAGGGGGTCAGTCTCAGAGAAGCCACAGTCCTGGACTGGCATTGGGGTGGTGGAAAATGTTTCTTTCCTTTCCAGCAGCATGTCCAGGTAGCACCAGGCCAGGGCTAGGGAAGAGAAGTCAGGACAGGTGAGAGACCAAGTCATTCCAGCAGCAGGACCTCTCTCCATCCTGCAGAGGATTTGCAGTTTAGGCTTGGGGTCTTGGCTGAGAGATGTGGCACATCCCAACCAACCCTGGACATGCTCTTCCCACAGCACTAGCTCTCACACCTGGCTGACTAACTTTCCTGAGAACTTTCATTCCCTCCAGTGATGTTACTGTAACTGCATGACTACAGGACAATGTTTTTATGCCCAGTGAAGCGGTAGTTGCAGGGCTTGTCTTAGATTCACCCCTCGGGAAGTTACTGGGGGATATAAAATTACTGCGCATCCCCTGCACCCTGGCAGCTACCCAAGGTGCAGGTGCTGCCGGCTAACCCTCGGGTGCTTTCAGACAACTCCTCCTGTCAACAACGCTTTTGAAAATAAACAACACTGATAAAAATATAGTAATTAAATCAATCAGAAAAATGCATCTGAGGTTCAGGGCTACCTTGGGTGTGGATACATACAGAACAATCAGTGCTGGATGCATTACACCATGAGTTACGTGTGCGTAAGGACCAGAAGTGGGTTTTACACAGCTGTGTTCGGTGAAAGAATCCATTTCTCCGACCGCTGTAGTGAGTGTTGGAGGACTTGATGACTTGTCAGAGCAATGCCAGGGTCCTGTTGAAGGTGGGCAGCCTCTTCTGCTCCTCAATGCCCTGGCCCAGCAGGGTTCCATCCAGCCTGCAATGGGAGCGGATGGCATTGCTGGGACTGGGCAGCAAACCCTGCTTTCTGCACCAAACAGCAGCCCAGCGACAGGGAACTGGCTTCCCCAGGCCTGGCTTGCTTCTGTTTGAAACGCCACGGGTGTTCAGGGGGCTGGTGGGCCTCCCCCGAGAAGATCAGGGATGTGAATTGCCTTGCCCAGACCCGCCAGTGCTCACAGATGCAGCAAATACGGTGCCACAGAGGACACGAGGACCAAGAGCATCATTTTATTGCCCAAGGTGGGATTGGTAGGTCAGTAGAATGCAATTTTTAGCAGCTTGGGGATAATTTGTCCCTATGAAAGCCTGGTAAATGGTTGGATCAAGCCCTGAATATGTTGCTTCAGCCAGGCTGGGAGCCACCATTAAAACCAGGATCCCTGCCTTGACCCAGCTGTCTGCTGTCCCTGTCTGCTCCAGGGAGGGGACGTTCCCTGGGGAACCGGGATGCTGACTGCCATG
>NW_010519161.1:0-712 GCF_000687285.1 Phaethon lepturus | reverse complement strand
CTGGGTGCGGGCTGCCATGGCGGGGGCTGCCACCGTCCCCACAGCCCTCGGGGCCCAGAGCTGCCAGCATGGGGCTGCAGGCACTCCCCAGGGACATGGGCAGCCAGGTGAGGCCACCGGCCAGGCTTGCCTGAAGGCATGGGGAGAGCTGGACCTACCGGTGTAACTCTCCTCACCTCCCGGATTGTCTGTGCCCGCTGGGGAGCAGCTTCTTGCATGAGGGCTTTTTGCACATGACGGTCCAGGACACCCAGCTCAGGCTGGGAGCACCCCAGGGTGGAAGTGTGGGACGTGGGCTGCTCATGCCGGAGCTCGCCGGCACCTTGCCGGTGCTCAGCAAACACAGAACACGGAGGAGTGGGATGTGGAGCAGCAGATCCCCACGTCCATCTCCCCTAATCACCCATCTTCAGGCGGCTGCGGAGCCACGGCTGGCTGAGCATGGGCTCAGCTTCGTGCGCCGGTCCCGGCACTGCTGACGGCAGCGCTCCGGCTCTGCGTTGCAGGGGAAAGCATCAGCCTCTGGCTGGGCCAGAGCAGAGAAGGGCTCCCGGCTTAGTCAGCTGCCCCATTTCCAGTTCAAGGAGATCATGAAGAGGCGCAAACGCCAGGTAAGAGCTGGGTTTCATCCGCCCTCCGTGCACATTTGCGGGGTGTGAGCGGTGCAGGCAGCGCGGGCCGCGCTGCCCAGCCCCCTACTCACTCTCCTCGC
>NW_010519160.1:0-4623 GCF_000687285.1 Phaethon lepturus | reverse complement strand
TCCCGCGCGAGCGAGGCTGAAGGCACCGGGCACGGAGGAGCAGGAGCCAAGCAGCCGGGGCTCGGGCCGCCGGGCTGGACGGGAGACGCCGGACGGTTCGTTCCCGGAGACGGGAGCTCGTGGGGTGGAGGTCCTGTTCCATGCACAAGGTTGCCCAAGGGATGTCTCCTGGTGGGTGAATATTTTAACTGAGATGATGGAGGTCTGAGGAACGGATCCCCTCCCGGATCATCTACTCTATAATGAAGTGGACACCGATGAAAGCTTCTTCCACGTTCTTCCCTGGAGGAATTTTATGGGGAGGGAGAGAAACCAGCAGAGCTTCTCTCCTCCCACACGTTTGCCCAGTTTTAAAAAATCCTTAAAAGGTACCTCCTGAGGCCACTAGTTGTCTGTCAAATTTGCCTGAATTTGCTTCACACGTTGGGAGGGTGTGAGGAACCGACACATGATTGCGTAAGGCTTGCTTCCCTGCAAAATCAAAACACTAAGAACTTGGGAGCTGTTTTACTTAGCAGGGAAATTACTGTAACGAGACTCAAAGGCTGGGATTTAAAGCTAGACCTGCTCCAATGTGGACTAGCACATATTTCCACACTGACCATGACTGGAACTAATTGCAGAGGGCAGAGGCTGAATTCTCCTCAATGTCGTCACGTGCAAACCGGCTGCCGTTCCAGCAGAAGATCTTAAGGCAAAAGATAGTTCCTGATCTCGATGGTCACAGGGCGACACTGTCAGGCCTCTGATGTTCAAGTCATATTTATGGCCTCAAACGGCCTCATGGCCATAAATTCACAGAATCACAGAATCACTCAGGTTGGAAAGGACCTTCAAGATCATCAAGTCCAACCATTAATCCAGCGCCACCATGATCCCTAAACCATGTCCTGAAGCGCCACATCCACATGTTTTTTGAACACTTCCAGAGATGGTGACTCCACCACCTCCCTGGGCAGCCCGTTCCAATGCCTGACCAAATTCGGTGCATGTGAAAGACCGTGAGCACAACAGCACTGCTGCTGGCTCTCACTCAGTGATGGTGGTCACCAGCCACCTGGCTGCCTCCAGTCAAGCAACCACATCAGTGGCCATCTCACATCTTCCGTGCTGTCTTTCCCTCCCCAGGCAAAACGTGGGTATTTTTAAGGTGGGAAAAGGTTCCTATGGGCTTTATGTTCCTGTTAGATTGGCCACGGTCAGAGCCAAGACCCCGGCATGTGGGCTGGAAGTAGGAGAGCAGTGAATCCATAGTCCTGGACCTAGTCCTGAGAGACCGTGTCCCCAGTGGGATGAGCTCTTCCCTTATTGCTAAGCTCCAGGCACCACAGGAGAAGCCACAATATTTGCTAACCGCAGTCTTCACCTCTGTGCTCAAGTCGCTCAGGCCAGGCCACCAGACCGGGACCAAGCCTCCACGGCGATTTAGTTTTATGTAGGAACCTGCAGTCACTCCTCTGGGGATCTGCGGGCAGCAAGAGCCGGGTCAGGGTCTCAGGGGAGCTGGACCCTCCTCCCTGCTCAGGGCTGCTGGAAGCTCCTGTCTGCAGACACGAGGGCCCACAACGAGAGACGAAACCGAAACCACAGACCAAACCCACAATTAAGAGCATAACTCAGCAGGGAAAGGAGCCTGCCCTGTGGGTTGCACCACACATGCTTTCCTCTGGCCACCCTGAAACGGTGGTGAGCAGGAGCCAGGAGACCATGAGCCACTGGAGCAGCAGCTTTTGGAGGACCAGTGGGCTCAAGCAGCATCTGCAGCAGCCCAGGGAGTGGACGGTGCAGGGTTTGAGTGGCTGAGGAGTTGAATGAATTCACTCCCAGGAGCTGAATGAGTGCAGATGGGCGGCCTTCACCTCCACGTCCTTCAGTTTCCTCTTCTTCTACTTTTCTGCTATCCACTCATCTGAGATCAGCCTTGTACCTTCTCTGAGGGTCCCTAGACACAAAGGCTTTAGTGCTTCTCTGTGCTTTACCTTCTGCTTAGGTGCAAATGTGCTGCAAGCCCCTGCCCTCAGGTCACGATGGCTTGTTTTGTGGTCATCCCATCCAACCATCTCAGTCATCCATCTTCCCACACCGAGACCGTAAGACACGACTATAAGTACAAAGTGCCCGAAACATTTTTTTTTCACTGTTTGTCTTTCAAGAGCTAAAGAATCTTCCTTTTACCATCAGTGTTGCTGATAAACATGTTCTCAAGTGCCAAACGCCATGTATTTGTAGCTTTCTTTAAAGATAAGAGAGGGTTCCCTGTGGTATTGGAGACTCCGTTCCCACTCCCACTGGGCACCTTTAAAATTGTCGCAGTACCATATTTGTCTGTTCCAAACTGCAAAAGGTCTTAATATCTTCTCCATTGCTGGCATATTGCTATGGGATCTTAAATGCCAGTAACGAGCAAGGACTGATAGTGGCATTTTTTGTGGTAGAGCCTCGTCAACCTTTCCTCTAGGACAGATAGCAGCAAGCAAAGCCAAGAAATCCTCTTGGGAGATCCTCTGCCAGACATGAGCCATGTCTAGATTACAGTTTTGGATTAGAGCTCTGGCTTGCTGAAAGAGAGCCGTGATACCACTGACAGCACTCGCAGTGCCTCTCGCATCCATAGGAGTCGAGCTGGAGGAGATACTCGTGTCACATCCAGGCAGAGCCGTTGCACTTGACGGGCGACAGGAAGTCGATCTACGGAATGCCTCATTCACCTGTCTCCATTTTTGTTCCCATGGGAGACCCCTGTGTCTGCCAAAGTGGTCATAGCTCTCATCATCTGATCAATCCTAACTTGTCAAATAGTTGGGAGACAGACAGCTAGTTAGCCAGACACTTCGCTGTCCAAACCTTCATTCTTCTTCGTTAGCTCTCACCTCCCGTGTGCCACTTTGCAACCCGCCCTTATAGGACTGCTTGGAAAGTTTTACACACAAGCGAGCGCAATAAAGAAAAGATTTTAAGCCAAATGACAGATGCCATCTGGTCCCAGTGCCCCCCAGTACTTGTTTTTGTTGCAAGATCTCGTAACCATTTCTGTGACAATCTTTAGGTTTTGTTTTTTGAATATTTTCTTTTAATGCAGGCAACACTGTAGTCATGCCCAAATTATTCTCTGGAACTGGGTAGTCTCTTCCAAACCTGGAAAGTTGGGATCTACTCCTGCTGACCTTCAAGATATCTTTTCCTTGGTTGGTAGTGGAAAGTGTTTTGTCCACAGGACTGGAATCTGTTGCAAGAGTTTGTGGTTTGTTTTTTTTTTTTGACATTTGTCTTAGTTCTATCGTGAGCATTTCAAGTTGTATGACTTTCACATACTTTTTATTTCCTACTAGTTTTGCTGTTATTCCCTTTGGAAATAGCTTTAGGTTGATACTTCAAGCCCCCTTTTTTTCAGGATACCGCTGATTTTTCTTATGGGATGACTTTAGCTAATGAGTTATGACTTTATCTCCATTTTTCAAACTACTTGGGAAGCAGCTGATGTTAATTGTTGAGTCTTAGTGATGTCATGGGATTGCATTTGGAACAGAGCTTTCATTATGCTCTGTCTCAACTCAAATTGCAGATTCTAATAGCGAAATCTTGCTGTCTTCTCTGCTGTCCAAATTTGTTTGAAAAGTGTCTTGCAATACCGATGAGTCCATCTCTTCCTTAAGGATGTCACTGAAAGCATTGTTGTTAGGCATGAGAGTATTGACCTCTGCATCTGGTTTTGTGTTGTTTTGAGACATAACTTGAATCCAGATTCTTTGCTAATAAAATCATCATCTCAGGCAGAATTTAGAGCTGGCATATTTTGTCCTAGTACTTATGTTTTAATTTTCTCTATTTCTGAATAAACAAACCAGACCTGAATATGGTATTTCTTATTTGTCCTTTTTTTTTTAGTTTTTTTTTTTTAGTCTATTCGAGCCAATAACTTTACATGGGTCCAGCCCACACTGTTACTCACCTCTCTTGCCTAATCTAGATCTGAACTAATTGAGAACAGCCTTGCTTTCCCCTGATGAGCTACTGATGCTTCGTTAATGATGTTTTCTACTCCGGCACTGGGACACCCCTCCCTCTCTCCCCTTCCCTTGCCAGCTTGTGGGGGGCAGCCGTGGGTCGCCCCTGGTTGTAGAAGGGCTGGTGCTCAGCAGATGCTCTGGAGGTGGTCCCGCTGCCGCAGCCGGCAGCGCAGACTCCACCACGTCTACGAAGAAGAGCCTCCCTGGGCCAGTAAGGTGGTAGCAATTGGCCAAACTGGCATGAAGGAACCATGAGGATGGATCCCCTTTGCTGTAAAGCGGGCAACCATGCCTCGGAGAGGCGAGGGGAACGTCTCTTCCACACTGGTGGCCGAGCTCTGCTGCGTGCACCGGCGCGGAGTGCTGGTGGACGGGAGTAGGGTGCTGGTGGACTGGCTGTACCGAGCTGTCCTCGGGGCCAGCGCTTGCTGGTGCCTGGTGTGGAAATGCCTGGGGGCTTGGCTCATCGGCTCGGGAAGCAGAACAAGCTGATTTGGGCTTGCTTGGCAGCAAGGCCAGGAGAGAGGATGGGTTTCACCTCCGGATCTGTGCCCTGGTTCAGTGTAACTGGAGCTTGTGCCTGTTTTATGCAGAAGTGGTGCTCGTGGCACTGTCA
>NW_010519159.1:17692-37620 GCF_000687285.1 Phaethon lepturus | reverse complement strand
ACCTTAGTGATTCTGTGATTCTGTGATCACATCCAGTTTTACCACTTCTGTGAAGAGCAAAATAAAAGAAACTAATCCCTGGATACCATTCCACCTGCAAGTTGTTGTTTTCCCACATCCCCATTAATCCCATGTAGAGAAATCAGATAAGCAAAACACTGAGTTTTGAATAAACATCAATTCACCTCAAAGAAATTCTCCTCTATCTCTCACATCTTTTTTCCAAATCAAGCAACTGAAATTATGTGTCAGGTCTTCTTGTTGCTAGGACCTCTTTGGATCTTGGTGAAAGAAGGAAATAATTTTGAATTTTTCAAAAGATGAGGTTTTGATTTTGACCAATTTAGTATGATTAAAACTGAAAATTTCTTGGGGATTATATTCCAAAACCAATACATTTCATGTTTAATTTTGTGTCTAAACTGGGATTATTGCCAGCAATTGTCTTTACTTAATAAACAGAAGCCTATATCTTTTGAAAAATGAAGTGAAAACACCACCAGCAAAGAAAGATCAATAATGTTCCCTTTTCCTGATACTCTGAAGACATATCTCTTTCTACAACTGAGTGTAAGGGCCAAATTTTCAATTCATACAAATCAATAGGGTGCTTGGGACTTATGAGGAGCTCCAGCAGTATAGGTATCTGTGGGAAAAAAGGATGTGATGGCAAATTTCAGATATTCTCAGACATATTCATCCCGAACCTCCAAGCATATGTAATTTCAACCTGCTGGTATCAGTAAAAGTGCAATAATTGCATACGAGTAGTCCTGGCATTGCTAACTGCAGCGTTAGATTTGTGTGATAATAAACAAAGAAGTGCTCATCTGCCTACCTGGTAGCACGAGCATATACAGCCCTGAATAAAATCACAGTCCAGAGCATCCTCCCTCACTACAGTAAGTCAAAATTTAAAGAAGACCTGTGGTAGGAAGCTGATTTCTGCATGTCATATGCTCATTGTCAAATGTATTCAGACTCCCTGCCCAACAAGTGTGCATTCACTGCCATGGTCCAGATCCTCAGAAGCTGCTGTGGCATTCTGTAGAGCAGCACAGCGGCATTTGCGTCGCAGCGAGGGGGTATTCGCCCAAGGAACAGCTGGTCGTGGAGCACTGCCTTGTGCACCGACTTCTTCAAAAAGAGGCAGCACAAGTTTAAGACCAAGCTCCTGAGAAATGGAAAGGTGATGGAAATATCTTCTCAAATCTTCCTTTAGATTGGAAAAACATTTATCTGTGAAACAATGGTGCCTATTTAAGGGGGAAGGCTGATGTGAACCTGTGCGATTCAACCTGTGTGAACCTCATGAGGTGCAGGGTCCTGCGCCTGGGTTGAGGCAACCCCCAGTATCAGTACAGGCTGGGGGGTGAAGTGATGGAGAGCAGTCCTGCCAAGAAGGACTTGGGGGTTCTGGTGGATGAAAAGCTGGACATGAGCTGGCAATGTGTGCTCACAGCCCAGAAGGCCAACCGTATCCTGGGCTGCATCCAAAGGAGCGTGGCCAGCAGGTCGAGGGAGGGGATTCTGCCCCTCTACTGTGCTGAGACCCCACCTGGATTCCTGTGTCCAGCCCTCAGCACCGGAAAGACATGGACCTGTTGGAGCAAGCCCAGAGGAGGCCACAAAAATGACCAGGGGGATGGAGCAGCTCTGTTGTGAGGACAGGCTGAGAGAGTTGGGGTTGTTCAGCCTGGAGAAGAGAAGTCTCCAGGGAGACCTTATTGCAGTCTGCCAGTACTTAAAGGGGGCCTACAGGAAAGATGGGGAGAGACCCTTCAGTAGGGCCTGTTGCGATAGGACAAGGGGTAATGGTTTTAAACTAAAAGAGGGCAGATTTAGACTAGATCTAAGGAAGAAATGTTTCATAATGAGAGGGGTGAAACACTGGCACGTGTTGCCCAGAGAGGTGGTAGATGCCCCATCCCTGGAAACATTCCAGGTCAGGTTGGACGGGGCTCTGAGCAACCTGCTCTAGTTGAAGATGTCCCTGCTCACTGCAGGGGGGTTGGACTAGGTGATGTTTAAAGGTCCCTTCCAACCAGAAGTATTCTATATCATCATGACTCCTGTGCATTCAAGCACTCAACTGCCATTGACATCATCTGGGCTGTTTACGACCAGCATCCTTAGGAGTCATGTGAGTGGTTACAATGGCTCCCAAATGTGTTATTGGAGAAAATGAAATGGTTGTCAGCTGCCTAGCAGAATCATGGTGGCTTGGAAGCAGGTGGGTTTGTGTTGGAGATGAGGTGGTAGGAAATATCTCTATGTGACATTCAGAGTCTCAAACCCAACCCAAATCTGTAAAGGTCCCTTCCAACCCAAAGATTCGTTGATTCTATGATTCTAAGGCTCTGAAGCTGCATCAGTGGTTGACAGAAGACAGGTGGGATTTTCAAAACCCACTTGTGTAACTGCTCCATCTGAAATCACTGCACATTGGAGATTGCCTTCAGTATGAAATAAGCACAGTTAAGATTGATGAAGTCTGAAAATCTGCTTCAAGAAACTGTCTATAGCACTTGGTGAACTTAGCATAAATTGTCCTATTGTATTATATTCTTGGTCTTCTCCAAGAATTGGAAGGCTGAGAACATGACTGATTTTAATTTTTTTCTCAATAGATCTGCAAAGTTACAAGATCTAAGCATATCTATTAAGCATTTAAGAAAATTATTAATGAATTTAAGAAAAAAATAATGAGTCATGAGCAGGAGAAACATGTCTTTATTCTGAAAAGGATTTTGATCTGCTGGAACTTGCTTTTGTTCCCCATTGGGATGACAACTAAATGCATCAAAATGTTCCATGGAATGGACAGGAACTGCATGTCTGCCCAATGAGCTATGACAGCATCGTGGTCCCTGGAGCCCTGTAGTCCCTGGGCATTCTGGGGTTCAGTCATGGATCTAGGAAATGTGGGGACCACGTGTTTAGACTTTGGTAGCCACCTTTCTCACTATGTCCAGGGTTCTGTCTTCCCCTAAACCTCTGCTGAGGATCATAACAAAGAAATGGTGAGCCTTCTTAAAATGGGTGCTGGTAATGGAGAAACACAATTTCCAACGTCCTGTGAGAGTACTGTGAGAACAGCCACTGAGCTGGGAGACCCACACCAGCATGTGGGTGCTGAGAAGTCACCAAATAACTTGGCAGGAAACATGGCTGTTTATATTTGCTTGCATTTTCTAACTCCCCTTCAAAACATTTAGATGCAGATTAATTTGAATTTCCCATGTAAGAAATGTTCCACTGGAGTTTTTTTAGCCAGATTTCAAAGCCACTTTTACCTGAAAGTCAGAAAACAAACCCCAAACTATAGGTGATGAAACTGTCCTGTATTGCATGTGAAGGAAACTCTCTTTCCCAGCTACTGTTCCAAACTGGGAACTGAAGTACCATCACGTTGTACAAAAGTCTGTTCTCTAAATATTCCTTGTCTGGCCAGAAGCAGAAATGAATTGAAATTTCATAGAGTACCTCATTCTCATGACATTTTCAGATCCTCTCTGAAAGCTGATTAATATGCGGTGAGTGCCCTGCTGTTAAAGTCCACCATGTTAAGATATTGATGTTCTACTTTTATATTTTGGGGAAAAACATTGATTTGGAGAGTTTAATAGGTTATAATAACGTCTTCTACCTGCTGTTGGGAAACAGAGATTTCTGATTCTTTAACAGATTGGAGCAAAGGTTGTTCATTAACAGACCTGTGCTTAATGAGAGAGAATAATAAAATAAAATATTTTGGTAAATGGCCTGATTTTACACCTTCTATGTTGAGAAATTAATGCTTTTTTTGCTTTGCCATAATACCTGGGTGGGTGCTCCAGTATCTCCTCTGTTCCTAAGTTGGATGTTTCTCCTATTGTTTACTTTACTATGTTCACAGGCTGATCTAGATGAGCTGTACCTCTCAAAAATAAATAAACCCAATGTGCCTTTCCATGCTTCTTTCCAGAATTGCAACACACTGCTCCTCTATCCCTTTCACTCAACTGAACGGTTTACAGCAATCAATAATACTACTTTCATCTACATTTTTTCTTTTTTTAAGCAATGGCATTATCATTTCCTCTTTCAAGTCAGGGAAATAAATGTGAAATAATCTCAAGCTTCCTCTCCCTAATGTATTTTTTTTCTAATTTTCCAAATTAATCCCTGTTTCTGATTAAAGACTAGCACAGTGTGATGAGTTCATTAGTTTGCTGGTGTGTGTTCTCTGACTCACATTAAAGCACTAAAGGTCTTTGAGTTAGCAATAATTAGATGAGGTCATTAAAGCTACAGTGAGATCACGATTGCCAGAAATGGCCTCACATTGTACGAAGTAAGGTCAAATCAGCTATAACCATTACTCATTCCCGATTTCTTCTTCATTACATATGCATTAAGTAACAGTAGTGGGTAATCCACAGCTTAACATGAGTGAGATGCCCTACAACCTGTCATACGCGTAGTATTGTACAGTGAATGGAAAGCTGCATGGTGAGATCTTTTATAGTAATTGTCTCTTGCACATAGAAACCGCAGCAGGGGCTAAACAGGAGTGGATCAAAAAGAAATGGCAGGGGGTGTCAACAACATTTTGAAGGAGAAGCAAGGCAGGAAAACATGGGCCGTGTTGTTTAAAACGTCTCCAGGAGCATTTTCCAGGGAGAATCAAATTAAGAGGTAGCAAACAAGGCTCCCAAGCAAGACAGGCTCAGACGCCCTCAGGTCTATAGCTGATGTGAAGGCTGTGGCTCCATGGAAGCCCACAGCTGCTGTGCATAGCAAGCCAGTCCATGTGGTCATCTTGCTGGAAGTTAGCCCTGTTATCTGAACAGTATGAGACACCCCTGTTCCTCCATCACATTTTCCTTTGACTCATGGACAGCACCTCTCCAGACAAAATGAAGAGTGAGCCCAGCCAACAAAACACATGGATTACTTTTCTTGTGCATGGGAATGAGTGACGTGTACATTCTCTAGGGATAGTTCATTGCGAGCACGTAGTAACCTGGTGAGGGATGGCAGAATCCCTTCCATTTATTTCTTATTTTCTAAACTGACAAAAAACAGCTCTAAAGCCAAGCCTCCCCGTGGCAATACATAACACAAAACAAGCTGAGCAAATAGTTGTGGGAGAGTAGCCAGAAGAGGAGAAAATCAATATACTAATTAATGTAGCAATTGCTTCCAGATGCATATATCATAGAAATCTGACCCATTTTTATATGGTTTTGGATTATCTCTCTCATCCTTCTCCTCCTCACACTCTGCTGATTAGAGGTACAATGGAAAAATGACCTTCCAGAACTAGAACAAGCCACATTCCTTCAGCACTGTGCAACAGGCAACATGCTCGGTGAGAGCAGGGCAACTCACCAAGCACTTCGCAGCAGCTCTCAGCTCTGAGGCATTAAAATCTGCCAGAAATTTAAGGCTCCATTTCATCTGCTTTCACTATGAAATGCCTCGATCCTAGATTACAAGTGACAACCTCATCTATGTGTCAAGGCCGAGGAGACACGTGAAATTACATGTCCACCCTGGGCCATGCCAGAGGAAGGGAAATGCCCTTTTTGACAACTACAGTCCAGACATGAGGTATAGACCAGAGGTTCTGCCTGGAAATCAAAATTAGTTGGGACCAGGAGAGTGAGAATGGTATGCAGGGAACTGGCACCCAGCAACTAATACAGGGTGCTCTTCTGCTGCCTGCTGCTTCTCCAACCCTCTGGAAAGACCTCCTGTCAAGAGAGGCTGGACTCTGCTTAGAAGATAACTTGCTGGTTGTAAACATGCACAGATCCAGACTTCTCTTTCAGGCAATTTATATCTGTGTTGTCCCTGATACCAAAGTAATCTATGATCCTAACTAGCAGAGACATCTGAATTTCCTTGCAGTTATACCTGAATTATGAACAAAAATAACAGTTGCTCAAGAGCTCCTAATTCGTGGAGTCACTTTTGTCTGTGTACAGAGATGCTCTGAATGACATGGGGAAGTTGCACAGCTCCTTTCTGTGCAGTCAGGTTGTGAAGTGCTGTTCCTCTCTCTAAAACCCACTTTTTGCCTGTTATTTTAGGTGAGGAGTACAAGTACTAAGGCTGTTGAATACAGATTCTAAAGTGTGCACTGAGTTTTAGTCCACATATGGATGCTGGAGGATTTGGGACCATTCAGTATCACCTCCAGAGCCTAGATCATAGAATCATAGAATAATTTCAGTTGGAAGGGACCTTTAAGGGTCACCTAGTCCAACCCCCCTGCCATGAGCAGGGACATCTTCAACTAGAGCAGGTTGCTCAGAGCCCCGTCCAACCTGACCTGGAATGTTTCCAGGGATGGGGCATCTACCACCTCTCTGGGCAACACGTGCCAGTGTTTCACCACCCTCCTTGTGAAACATTTCTTCCTTAGATCTAGTCTAAATCTACTCTCTTTTAGTTTAAAACCATTACCCCTTGGCCTACTGCAACAGGCCCTGCTAAAAAGTCTGTTCCCATCTTTCCTGTAAGCCCCCTTTAAGTACTGGCAGGCTGCACTAAGGTCTCTCCAGAGCCTTCTCTTCTCCAGGCTGAACAACCCCAACTCTCTCAGCCTGTCCTCACAGCAGAGCTGTTCCATCCCTCTGATCATTTTTGTGGCCTCCTCTGGACCCTCTCCAACAGGTCCATGTCTTTCCTATGCTGAGGGCCCCAGAAATGGACACAGGACTGCAGGTGGGGTCTCACCAGGGCAGATGTTATGGGTCAACTTGCACGTGAGCTTCCAGTGACACCAGAGACCACGCAGTTAGAGTTTTACCAGCAATAACCTGCAAAGATGCTTCACAAATCTGTGTCTGGGAGTTTGCCCTTTTTATTTCCAAACTTGCTTGACTGATGATGGGAAAAAGACGTGGCAATGAAGCTGCAAATGGAGCAGACTGCAGATGTCGCATGCTAATTCTTTTCTGACATTTCAGCTGCCCTGAGGATCTACTTCTCTATGTTATGGAGTCAAGGGTTGGGTTTTTTCCACTGAGTTTTTCTTTCTCTGAAGAGGTAAATCATTAATGCTAATAGATCCTAAAATATCCAGAGTGATGGAAAAAATGTTTTGTTTTGATACATGCAGTAGAACTTCTGTGCAAATGAATAAGGAGTGACCAGGTTCATGACATGTTAGCCTGAAAGAGAAAAGGACAATATAAGCAGTTAATGTTGTTTGTCCTACAATCCATCTTCCATGTCACTGAGGGGAAAGAAACCTTTCCTAAATTTCCTATCAATCTTCCTGACCTTTCTACATCATTTGCATTTTTAAACAGATTTTTTTTTGCTGTGAATATGCCCCTTGATACTTCACTTAAAAAAAGAAAGATGCTTCCCATTAGAAATCTCTTCTTCCAAATGCCTCAACAAAGACAGGGGTCTTTACACCCCCAATAGGAAAAGCCAGAATTTGTTGTTTTGCCCATGGAACAGCAATCCAAGGCTTTACCTAAACTGGACCTGAAATGATGTCCTGGGGTCAACCTCACTGTTCCTTCAGCCTAAAAGAGAAGCAGGGGCCGAGGGGGTTGACGGACCCAACCAGAGCTGATCCCTCAGTTTTCTCCCCTTCTGGGTTGCCCAAACACCCTGCAGGCTGTCACTAAAGAAGCACGTGGGTGGAGGACGTGCAGGCAGCACTATCATTGCTTACAGAGCTCGAGTAATTTTTGGAGATACAGGTTTTACTATTTTGCAGGAATGACTTTTTATTTTTAGCCTGTCTTTTTGCAAAGCTATGTCTTACTTCAACGGTCATGATGCCTTGACACCTTTACCCTAAAATAAAGATACACTAGGTACACAGTAGTAGAGCAAATACAGATAGTTGGTATAATAGAAAAAATAAACACATTTAAACATTCAGCATTTACACACTGCCACTTACAATTTGTGCACAGCTTCTGATGGCCCATGAAGTTCTTCAAGTATTTAGATAAAAGTCTAAGAGTATATGGGCTTGTTAAAGAGGCTCAAAAGTTACTTTGTCCGCTGTGGCAACTGCCTGTTGCTACCAAAGGCAATATAAGTAATATGGGTAACTAAGTCAATTGCAAGCATTTTTTTAATTAATTTACTAGAACAAAATTGCTTAGAGTTTAACAGTAAGTAGTCAAAAAGCAAATCTGGATAAAAGATAAAGGAATAAAACAATAACCGTTGCACTATTATAAAACATACCCACTACCTCGCTCTTTCTAGAAAAAAACGAGACCATCTTTGACCCTTTCCTACCAGTTTCCATTCTTGCAGGGAATTTTGGCAGAAAAGCAGAGTGTTCCCTAGCCGAGCTCTCAGAAACAGCAGACCAGTCTTGAAAGCTTTAGGAGCTGGCTTTGAGGATTTCTCACCAACAAATAGCTGCACTCGGATTTTTGATCTCTGTTCTGCTAAGCACACAGACGGCAGCAAATCCTCACCCTGCTACCCAACAAAGAGTTCATCTCAGTCCATATGAATTGCATTTGCGGTTGTAATTAATGGGGAGGGAGTGAAGGAGTGCAGAACTGCCCATAAAATCCAGCTCTTAAAATTACACCCTACAAAACGGTAGGAGCTGATTGTAGCATCACAGGACATGAACAAAGCGACTTATTAAATCACTCCCAACCCTAACTTCCGTGGGAAGCTGCGAAAATGAAAGCTTTGCTATTTTTAGAGCCCAGGCTTCTGGGGAGTGAGAAGCAGGTTACCGAAAAAAAAAATAGAAAAGGAGAGGAATGTGCTGTATTTGTGATTGTTATCATGACTCTGACTCAGCGTTCAGACTTCTTCAGTGGTATCAAAGCAGGGATGGAAGCGGGCGAGCTCCTGCTCCTGCACATCTCTCTGCTTTCCTCCACAAGAAAGGAGCCTTGGGAAGTGGATTTAAAAACCTGACATGCAAAACGTATCCTGTATCATGGTGTGCTGTGGAAAATGATCATCAGTTGAATTATACACGCTATATCGCCTGCTGAATCCCCAAAGCAGTTAAAGAGCCAGGAGAATATGAGACTGTCATTACTCTGTCTCCCTCCCTCTGCTTCGGAGCATAAACCTCTGCCAGACACTCAGGCAGAACAAAACACTTAATCAGTGTTAAGGATGCATCTGGTCCCCCCAGAGAGATGAGCTGTTCATTTATGCTTGTTTACAATATGTTTATAAACATTACTGGACAGGGATAGATTACCCCAGTTTACTGCCACATAAAGGAGTCAGCTGCTGACGTTTCTCATCATATCTATGTGTTTTTCTTTTACATTACTCAAGTGGTACCTTATGGCAAGTAATCTTTGTGAATTAGGCCAGAAGTCAGGAGTGTCCCTCTAGGATTTATACTGTTTTCCCTGTCATTATCTCAAAAGTATTACTTTTGGATCAAATCCCTATCCAAGATGCCTATTTTTCCTTGCCATCTACATTGCTTTACTTTTTTTTTCTTTTCCTGTGGTCCACGGAGGAATGACACTGGTTTTATGCTCTAGATGAAAAGCATATTTTTTGGACAGAAACGGGAAAGATGGTGGTGTGACGATGGCCCTCCTACATCAATTGTTCATACATAACGAAAGAAAGGAGTCTTTGTAAAGGACTTTTTACTTTTATTGTTCTTATTTTAAAAACAGGTTGTCCACGTATGTCCCCTCTGAATTACAAGTTATGACTTTACGGAGAAGCGGCAAAATGGAGAGAAACTGTGTAGCTTTGGTCATGCGGTCATCATTGGCCATCAAATCTCTGTCTCCCTGAAGGGGGGTGAGGAGATGGGAGTGACACTGAGTCCTGGGAACAGCCCTGCTCTGCAATTTTACCTCTCACTTCACCTGCCAGTTCTCTCTTTTTTACTCCATCTTCTGTTTGATTATGAGCTTTTTAGGACTCGATTGTCTCATTTTAAACATTTGAATGGCACAACATGATCCCTGATTTGAGTTTAATAATCATATCCAGGGTAAGAATACATATGGCAGCAAAACACTGATGTAATGGAGGAGAAATAAATTAAAAGAAGACAGTGGAACAGATTTCACAGAGGGGGAACGTGATGGGCCAGGCGACCAGCTGGGTGTAAATCAATACAAGCCAATTGCTTTGGGTGAGGCTCTACTTCATTAGTGAAAGACTGTAACGTCAAATACTTAACTTAAGGTTGCTGTGTTGTGTGCAAACCCGTTTATAGGCCTGGAATAAAAAGGTGTAGCCAGCTGTAGCTTCTTCTCACTGATCTGATGTTTATCACAGGGCCTTCCACAATAAGGTCATAATTTTCATTTTGCTGGCTGAAAGTCAGGTATTGTAAGGAGTATTGTCACACCTCTCATTAGATCAGCATTTTAAATGATCCAGCAATCCCATCAATCGATGGATATGTGAAAAATGTCCACGAGCCTGCTCTCCTCTAATGGGATTCCCCGAGTTGCCATCAGGCATGACTTGCATAACAAACCAGACTTGAGAGTGTGACTCACTTACGGAAAACCAGATCTAGCAAATTACGGAACAAGGCTATGTACTATACGGGAAAAGCAACCTGAGCAAAATCCACAGCAAGATCTCCGTCTCACACACTCACACACACACAGAGGCACTTCTGAATCACCAATATTTGCAAACTGATAACTCCCCTTCGATAAAGCGCAATGGTACCCTGGAAGGCAGATTTTTCACTTTCCTAGTTTGAACCCACCTGTGCTGTTCGCTATTTGAGTGCTTCATGTCAAAAATCAAAGCCAAAGGGATTTTCTGGCTTGTTTTCACTGATAATAGAAAGCAGTGTTCCCCATGCCAATGGAAGAACCTTCAACGTGCATATCTTCATTATTCTCTGCATTGTGGCCCTAAATATTAAGCACAGTCTCCTTCCCTTTATTAAGTCTTCAAGTGGGAGATTGGGAAAATTGTATTTGTTTGCACCTGCTCCTTGAGGGCTCTATTCTCCAAAGAATAAAACACACATTAGAGAGGAAAACAGATTCCTATATCAAACCATCCTATACACAGGTAAATTGATCTCTTTGCAGCATGAAATAGCTTATAGACAAGATTAATTCCAAAAAGAGTGTGGATAGATTCTTGATATCTTGTTATTACATAGCACTAATATTTATGCAAAATAAGTTAGGCTGAATCATGCAGTGCTTCAGTTCAGACTCACTACCAAGGTTTGCACTAAAAGAAGCCTTGAGCTTTCAAGCATAGATTATTTTGACCTAAAATATTATTGTACTCTGCTTCACCAGATTAGAAATAATATGGGGTAAAAAAGTCACTTCAGATTTCAAAGTCAGACTAATTCATTTCAGATATATTGCAAAATTTCAAAAGGTTAAGGTACCAAAATAAAATTTTAAAAAGGACAGAATAATGTTGGAAAACTTCTCTTGGAATTCCATTTTACGTGACCATTTTTTGTAGAACTGACTATTAAAACTGTAAAGACCAAAATTTGTGATACTAAGCTGCTCCCATGTCTACGGGAGATAGACGATTTTATATTGGGCCCTAACCATTACAATTCATATACACCTTAGAAGTAGTCCTTGCCACATTATCAGACCAGAACAAGTGAGGGTAACACATATCTTGCTCTGTAAGCAGAAGTTTCTGCCACTCTTAATTTAGATACATTTCCATTGATTTCACTTTCGAGTTTCATACGTAAGAGTGGCAGAACCTGACTCGGAAGTTTGGGTGTTTTCCTTTGCACAGGCTCACCCTGGACAAGTTTCAAAGCAGTCACATAAAATTACCATTCAAGATCACTCATGGATATTTTTACAAGAAATGCTTAGCTGGGCTAGAACTTTTCATCCTGGAAAAGAGACCGTTTGAGGAATAAGCCTGAGTAGTTTGGAAAAGCTGGACAGAGACTGACTGGTCGCTGCCCTTTTCTGTACTGGACCAGTGGCCATCAAACAAAGCTACTGAGAACCAGAGTCAAAACAAACAAAACTGTGTGATAGCTTGAAGACACGAAATCAGCAATAGATACATGGGAGTCCTTGCAAGAAATCACCGTGGATGCAACAAAGTACTTGGAAGAGAGCTTTGTGGGCAGTCACTAAAGAGACAGAGCATTTCAAGCTCAGGAAGTCCCACGAGCTGACAATAGCTTGAGGCTGAAAGGTAACAGGAGAGAGCAGCCCATGTTCTTACCATTCCTTAGCGGTCAGATTTTGGACCCAGTGGAGAAAGGACAGAGGGCTACGTTCATCTGAACAGTACAGTTCTTCTCAGGGTCCTGTGCTCTGGCGTCCAGTTCCCTGCTTTTGCAGACAATGATGTCACATACCTCCTTTGAAGAAGCCATGAAGACATATCTTAAAACTAGCTCTGCCATTTGCCCTTCTGCCCCTTCAAACCCTGGTTATGAGAAATCTCCATTTACCATCCAGGCATAATTTGGCAGGGCAGAATTTAGCCACGGCTTCTCTCATAGTTCTCAGGATTTTTTTTTTTTTTTTTTTAGTTTTAACTAGTGACTAATTATAGAATGAAATAGATGTGGTTTCAGCATCACCACAACCTTTGGTTTAAGAGGGTAAGCCTCACCCAGCTATTACAAGAAAGACTGTAGACAGCCATTTTCAGAAGAGCCTTCCTAGCAGAGAGTGCCAAGGTATCTTCATGGTGTCTAGTGTCCTACATCCAGAGAGAGGCAGCAGCTCCCCACGCATCCCGTTCTCTGTTGGCTAACTCCAGGCTGCTTCCTAGGCATTCTGCTGCCTTTTTTGATCCTATTACTCTGACTAACAGCGAGTTAATAACTCAAATAGGCATATAGAAAACCAGAGCCCTCATAATCAGGACTCCTTCATCATGGGTGGCAGGTCCAGTGAGGAAATTCACACCTACGTGCTGCTTCTGAAACTATTTTTCTTCTATATATTTTTCACCTTGTGAAATTAGAGAAGAGGTTGCACACAGGCTTCACTGGGAATTCCAGTTTTGAAAAGCTGCGTTAGCTTGGCACAGGCTTTTTTTAGTAAAGAAGTAAAAGAAATTTAACATGTTTTAATTATAGTAAGCTTCTTCATGCAGTGTGCAGATAATTCAGGCAATTGAACTACCTAATGTGTAAGTAATTAATTCCTAGAAGCACCTTACACATTCCAATCATAACAGCATCACCCATTTAAAAAAAAAAATCCATACTCCTGTGTTTGCTCTCATTTTCATCTAATAATAGCAATAGCGACCTCAGCACAGAGCGTTCTCAGGGATTAATGACCAGCTGGGACTAATGGCACCCTTGGCTACACCTCTGGCCATAAATGCCTGTCAGTCTATCATCAATCCTCAGAAAATGCCCTATGCCCAGATCATTACTACTTAACCAGTAGTTAGAATGAAAATGAAAAGCAAATGTAGGGAGAGTTGTAAAGAATTTCCACCTTTTATACATGGGAGAGTGTGTTTGCCCCTACAAGAAAGCTTTGCCTTAATAAGACATCACAGCAATCTGCATTGGCTACCATGCATTGAGTGTGTTTCTGTGATTAGTCCTTGTGCAATTACCCCCTCAACAACACATTCTGAGGCAGAAGCAGCGAGAATTCAGGCTGAGAACTGCCCCCAGCCCTCTCCCAGCTGGGGGTGGACAGAGTGCAGCACCAGTTTGGGTGCTATCACTAACTTCTGTCCAAAACGTGGTTTTGCATGACTAGCAACATGCAGCTAGGTTATAACCTTTTCATCCCAGTCCTCCTCAGGTTGGCAGAAGCTGAGAACCTCAGCCTGGGTAAATTATTAACATGCCATGGGAGCTAGCAGCATTAATCTCATTACGAGGAAAACAATAGTAAGTGCAGCATTGGCTCAAGCCAGTGGTCTATCTAGTTTCATTTTTTTTCGTACTGGCTTTCAGAGGAGGTGTGTATCGAAGATTTGACCTAAGAAGTCTCTAGATGTTGTGTAAATTTTCAGCATACAGCAGCAAAAGCAATCCAAAACACGTGCCTCTGAATTGCTGGAAATGCCAGAAATGTTTGTGAAGGCAAGTGAGAAAACATGGGTGTGATTTGACTGACAACCAACTGCTGCCATTTTTACTTTTTTGCTGACTGAATGACCCCAGGAAATATTTATGCTGGCAAACCTGTAGGAGCAAAATGGGAAAATGAATTGAAGCTAAAGCTGGCAGGAAACTGCTTTCTCCACGCCCCTTAGGTATGTGTGGGTGTTCACATATTTAGAAACTTAATTAATAGCTCTCAGGGACTTTCCCTGGCTATTTTTCAATGAAGAATGTTGCCAGTTCTTTTTTTTTTTTTTTTACTTTTTGCACTTCTATATAACTAATTAAAATCGATACATTTTGGCCTAGAAATACTGAAATGGGGAAAAATATGCTGTTTCATCTTCTATTTTTCAGATAGCCATTATCAGAAGACATTTGATGATAGTTGTAACTGCTGTATATTTTACTTTCTGATGCACCTCGTTTCACCTGTAGTTTCTTGAGCTTCTTCTCTTACAAGCCAACAGTGACCAGGTCTGACCAGTACTTTAATCCTTAATCTGCTGCTTCTTTGACTGCACATGTTCAACCTTACTGTCCTGAGAAGTTTTGATGGCTAGGAAATTAAACAAATCTGTAAGTATTTCTGGGGTTGAGACTGTAGGGAAGACTATGCCATTCTAGCTTGATTATTTTTAAGTGGAGGTCTCACGAACTGTAGCCTGTTATGAAGAGGTGACATCGGAAGTGCTAGTGCATCAGTGGGACACAGGATCAGGACATGACTTGGCCCCAGCAGTAGCAGAGGCCATGTCCACTCTGCGTGTTGGTGGTGTTTGAAGCTAAGCTCCTGAAGCAGTTATGGTGTAGGTGCAGAACTTCAGGACCAGATATTTGATCTACAAACAACTTTCCTCATTGCCCCTGTCTCCGACACAGCTGTAGAACATCCATCCCTGGCATGGCACTCTGCACTATACTGCACAGCCAGGCCAGGGGGGAGGCAAGAAGGGACATCAGGGTCATTAATGAAGCTACATGTGAAGGAAGAGGTATTTCCCATTTACATTTGTCTTCTGATTATTTTAAATTTCTTCACTGTTTCAACAGCATTGGGAAGGTTTTTTTCTTTCCTGTCTGTAGATTTTTTTATGTCTTGTATATATATGCTGCAGATACTGCAGAAATAGTTTCTTTCCTTCCCAGAAACAACTTCATTTGGCAATGGTTGAATCAAATTCTTAGGAAATCTTGAGTCACTGAGCACTTAGTTGGAATAAAAACCAAGGTCACTTCATAGAAAACAATCCATCAGAGAAGAGTGCTGGAAGAGGGGGTCTCACTGGCCTTTCTTCTCTTTTGCATGCGTCACTGTAATTCCCACTGTGTTGCTCATATGTGAAGGAAAGGGGAGATTTTTCTAATCATTCATCCTAGGATATTTTCTTTATTTTTTCCTTCCTATAAATGTTAAATGTAGATGAGAGTGTGTGGGATGACATAAGAGCCCAGTGCAGAGCAAACACAGTAGCTAAGCCAGCCCATGTTCTTATTGAGGTGCACAAGAAGTGTTCTAGTTAAACCTGCCCAAAGGCCATTGAATAGGAGTCCATCCTCTCCATAGTTTGAATTCATTCATCTTTTCCTTTTGTGGGAAAGAAAGGAAAATAAGCTCTCTAAATCAATGGGATTAAGCAGTATTTTGCCAATTTACACTAACATCTGGCTCCTTTTAGATAAAGCCCAAATGAACATTAACTCATGCCAAAGCACACACTCAGACTGTTGACCTAACTGTTTAAGCTATCATTCCTGAGATTTGGATGAACAAATGCTGGAACTAATCCTGTCCATTGCATGTAACCTTATGCCCAGGCAGACATTCATGAAATGTTATCAACATCATGTGTCAAAAGACTTTTAAATTTATTTTTATTATTATTTTTAAAGAGAGAAACCAGAAATGAATATCAATCAATACAATCATAATCCACATGAAAGTATTGCATCCTATGTACATGACAGGTCTTTAACATTCATTAAAACTGGTGTAAACATTATATTATTCAAGGAGCAAAAAAGTCTGGGGGGAACAAAATACACAAAAATACCCCAGAAAATAAAGTAGCAATCAATGACAGAGGAAAGATTGGCACATAATTACCTGCTACAATAAGCTTTGCTATGCCTTGGGAACTCTTAGCCCTCCTCTAATATGAACACTATAAGTAGCTATTTACATGGCAAATGTGAGACAAATGTGCCTGATCCTTTGGTTGTGGAATCCATTGGGGCCCTTTGAGAACAACACATCCCCCATGAGAAGTTCAGGGCTCAGTTCTGCAGTTGCTCCCAAGCCAGGAGGGTGTTACATTAAGCATAAAATCAGCATAACCCTCACCCAGCTCCGCTTCATCATGTTTTGATCTATACCTGGCTGGGTATGCAGACGTCCTAGTGCATGAGGTGCAATCTCTCATCGAGTAACACTGAGCCTGAGCATCCATGCCCTTAAATCACAATAGATTATTGCTGGTTTGAGCTGATTGGGTTTTTGTCCAAGCAAGTGGCAGCCAAAGGGATTGTGAATCATATCAGTGCCGATGAATAGCCTGCAGCGGCAGGTGGGAGTGTGTGAGGACAACAGGGAAGGCTGTAATAACCCCAGTAGCTTAGTGTTAAATAAAATCAAGAACAAGAGCCGTGTTAGCAGTCAGTGAATGTTCGCCCAGTGCTTTTATTCCTTACGGCACTGTGTAACTAGCGTTGTCAGCTGTTGTGTTGGTCTGAAACTACTTTTGCTTTCTCCCTGGTCTTCTTGCTTACTCCCTGTGATTTGGTTTGTTGTTGGGAGAAGTTGTTATCACAGCGATAACACAGAAATGGCTAGCTATACACAAAAATTTGCCTTTTTCTAGTTAATTACTCCTGCCAATTAGGTGTTTACCTAGGGTGGAATTACTGTAGGAATAAAAGCCCTAGTCCCTCTCAATCAGATGGCATGTTCTAATCGAGCTAGGACTTCCACTGAACAGCTGTACCTCAATTAGAAACTGATATCCATGAAGAAAGCACCATTGGCTAATTATGCTAATAAGATATTAGCCACCACCTCTTCATACTGCAGGCTTGTCACGTCTCAGTGGTACCTTATTTTATTGCAAACGGTACTGAGGAGGATTATTTACTCTCTTGCCACGGCTCTCAAGGGAATGCAACACTTACCTGCTTACAAAATCTGCTTTCAGAGCCCAGTCCTGCTAGGTTTTGGAAGGTTCAGGCTCAGGACTGGGTTTATCACAACTTAAGAAGATTATTTGATAGGAACTGTTTTAAAAGAAAATTGAGGGAAAACTGCTTTTCCGAGACCGGCTTACAAGAGCCACTGGCAGCACCACTGCCTCCAATCCAGTGAGAATACCATTTATTCAAAAGAGTGATTTCATGCTGAGAGGGAAGATGCTGCCCTTTATGTTAAAGCGCCCATTTTCATGAAATTCATACAGGAGCAATTTAGAGCCGTAAGTCGTGGATTTAAATTCTTATTTGTTGCGAAAGTGGTCTTCAAAAAGTGCTTTGAACCTATTGTCTTGTTGGACTCCATAGCGATTTGTTACCATTGTTTAAAATAACTATTCCTCATTATTAACCTTTTCAGAATTATACATGGAGATTTAGTATGTGGTGTGATTAGAGTGGGTTTCTGCTCAAGTCAAGCAGGATGCTGGTACACTGAAAATGAACTGAATATCAGGAAAGATAATAAAGCCTTGCCTTATTAAAATCGCTATCTCCAAGTTACACTAAGAAAAGATAATTTCAGAAGTTTGTTCGTTTGATTGCACTTTGCTACTTCAAAGTCTGTCTGCAGAGGATGAGAACTTGACTTTCAAGGTGATGTCCCTACAAGAGCTGAGAGCCAGCCCACTGTGGGGCCAGAGCCTCTGCCGGGCACCCCAGCCCATGCGTCGTGTGGCCGCACGGCTTGGCCGGCCACATGGCAACCCTGCCCGGGCTGGGGGATGGCAGCACAGCTGCTCTGAAGCCCCTCGCTGCTGCTTGCTTTTCAAGAGAAGACTTACACAAGGGCTGAAGCTCAGCAGGGCACTGTTATGCTACTTTGCTCTCCTTAATTTGTGGGTCCGCATGAGAAAGTTGCAACAGTTGTTTGTCAATGTTGTTGTTGTTTTGTTCACTCAATAACAGCTTGTTATAACACCATTCCTCTTTTAATTAACTCTTTTCAGAATTGCACAGTGAAATTCATTATTTAAGTATCATCAGTGGGTATCTCTTCTCACCCTGTCTTCACAGAAATCTTACAGCAATTGTTAGTTTTCTTAGTTTAAGTGTCTACAATTTCTGACAACTTTTAAGCACATATATGCTTTTTACTTTTTCCAGTTCACAAAAGGCTATTAATTTTATTTGTGGTGTTTTGACCATACCGTATAAAGAGAGACAACCACTTCCCTCACAGCCACGGCCACAGGTCACCGTTAATACTTGACAGTCTAATTCCTATTTAGATGATAACTTCCCAATTATTTATCAAGCTGTGAGGTATATAAAACTTTAAACAATGTGGGTTTTGTTCCAAATAGAAAACAAACAAAGAAAGTGGATTGCCAAGCACCCATACAGGGTAAGAGCAGTACCAGACCTAGCACCATGTCCACCAGGAGACACAACCTCCCCTAAGCCACCTAAGGCAGTATGGTCTGTAAGACGTGAGTATTGCATTTGTACCACATGCCATGAACATGGTGCACAGAAGCTAACCCTTCAGAAGAACATGCTGCTGGTAATCTTCGTGTTGATATGTCTGATACCACTGCCGGAAGCGCTGGACATCACCTGTTTGTATCAGGCACACAAAGCTGGAAGGCACTAAAAGTTGAACGAACTCACAGTGCAGAAGTGAAAACCCTTCGTGTCACTGGGACATGGACAGAGCAACTCTGAGAAGAAGGTCTGAGAGAAAAAACTGTCCAAACCCAGTCTAGTCACAGCATTAAGAAAGGGCGGAGGAGAGAAAGGTTTTTCAATCCAGAAGTATTTGCTTCAGGCGGGGGGCACAACACTGTCCACACAATTTCATTTACCAGCAAGAATTTGTTCTTATGCATGTTCAGACACAAGCATGGTAATGAACCTATCTCTGTGTAAACAAGCTTTTTAATATTCACTTTTTCCTAGAGTCCAAAACATTTATGAAACGCTTTTTACATAAGATGGGTCTATGGAAATCTGAACACAACTGCTACTAAATGTGATGCTTTCAAGCCTTCTGAGTAAGCTACACTGAAGTGTCTACCTGTGTTGTAAATAGAGAGAACAAAATTATTCCTAAAGTTAATTAAAAAAAGAGAACCTACCTCTATCTGCATTCATAAAAAGCTAACCTGACATCCCAAAAGCAGCTATTACATGTCAGCATGTCATGTGCACTGGGAATATCTGATCCAATTCACAGCTCATAAATGTCTAATTAAAAAAATATATATACAACAATTTTAATTGGTTCATTGCATCATTTGTTTTTATTACGGTTTTAAACTCTTGCACAATAGTCAGGGCTAAAATTCTCTCAATTTACAGGGAAAAAAAACCTATGAAGGAGAGTCTCGAACAATATAAAGATAAGTAGGAGTTCAATAATCACCATATGTACAGTGATGGATAAATGGCTGAATGTTAGTTAGAATATAAATCTGGGTTTTAATACATCACAAAGTAGATTGAATCTATCCGTGACGTTTTAACAGTGCCAGAAAAGTCAGCATAGAATTAAGAAGAAAATGGAGCTAAGTTTTAGGTTCAGTGTAAAACTTTAAGCTGAAGAGTGCAGTAGCTGTATCTGTAGGAGTACATTACTTCTGGTGTAAACAACCAAGATAGATAGAAACCAGAAATTTATGCTTATGGTTAGTTTTGTCATTGTTGATTTTTA
>NW_010519159.1:0-17661 GCF_000687285.1 Phaethon lepturus | reverse complement strand
AAAAAAAAGTTAAATAAGAGATATCTTATGGCTAACTCAGTTTTTGTCTAATACTTGATAAAGAAAATTCAATTCATATTTATTTATGAACCAACATCAAGGAGTTTATTACTTTGATTACTCACTAATCATTTCCCGTAAATGCAGTGACCTAAAAATCCCATATAATCAATAAAGTAGTAAGTTCCAGATTTAAATCACTGCACCTTGTATTCTTGAGTAAACCTTTGGGTAATTTACAAAGGCTGTTGAATTTTATAGTAAGTGTTTTTCAAACCAAGCTGGATTCTAAACAATAATGACTTTTTAATGTGGATCTGTGATTACATTGTCATAGTGAAATACGACAGTCTTTGACTGCATTCGAAATGAGGCAGAGGGTGAATTACTCCAAAGGCATAGATTACCATAGCCTCAGGTAAAGCAATCTTCATAAATTAAACTCCAATCTAAAGTGACCTGTCACTACAAACCTGTTGCTACTCCCAGTAACTTAAATTTCAGTGTACAATTTGTAAACAAGTTCTTTTCTTATTACCACAATGGGGGAGAGTTACTTTGTTAAAGTGCTTTAAAGTGAATGTGAGGGAGGAAAATTATACATAAGCATTTTATGGGTTTCTTTTCCATAATTTGAAAAAACTGTTAGTTTAGGAAATGCAACTTGTTGTCTGCTAAAATGTTTATGCTTCTAAGATATCTGAAGCTGTCGACTGGAGGAGCCTTTGGCATAAACAGCAACTACCACACTTTCCTAACTCATTTTTGATACACTGAGCATATTTGACTCATATGCTCAGCAATAACATCTACAGTTCAGTGATATTCAGAAATGTTTTGTACATTTAGCTGCTTGAGCCAACATTTCCCAAAGGGTTTGCTGGGTTTGCCATACCTCAGTCTGGGGACATCTAGTTTATAAATGTTTTTTCAGAGATAGCAGAGCAGCTGTCTTCTGAAAATCATATGGCTTGTGTGGTAACCAAAAGCTGAGGGCTTTGTTCAGGGATGGCTTTGGACATTCACAGCAAAGACAGCAGAGAGTCCACCCACCACTGCAGGGACCTTGCAGGCATAACAGTCTTGACCCTTGGTAGTTTTCATCTCACCCTAGGAAGGAAAACTGGCACCAACTTTAAATTATTCAGTAAGCACACTGCAAGCTGTTAACTAGCTAGTCATCAGCTGCTGCATGAGCACCTTGTCCCTCCTTGCAGTGGTAGGTGCGTTCTTCCAAGCAAAGGGGGGAGCCAGGAAGGATGGGCAGCTGAGGACAGGAACCATTGCATCTAGATGCTCATATTATCTCTACCTGAAATAGCCCAAGTTTACTAGAATACTGAAAAAATTTATGCCTCCTTGGCTACTGCAGCAGCACATCTGAAGCTTTAAGCTGCCACATGATTACATTCTCCTGGCTAGGAGATAGCTTAGGAGATAGCAGCTGAATTTCCACCATGGCTGCTGGTACTCAGTGTGCTGAGATTAGGAAGTGGAAGAAAATGTCGAACACATCATGCTGCCCTGGCTGGTTAAGGTGGGAATGGTGAGTGACAATAAGAGGAGAGAAGGTTGAACAGCATTTCTGCCATTCTGGCTTGAACTTTCACCAAGGAGTATAAAGGGCTTGAAATCAATATAGTCTGAAGCTCTGGGCGAGTACCCTCCTCTTCAAGTTCCAGCACTGGGTTGTTGACTCTGCCTTGTCAGCACAGCTAAAATCACACAGGGAAAACCTGTTCTTTCTTCATATAGATTATTGTTCCCCAATTCCTACCAGGGCTTCAGTTCTTCACAGCATGGGCACCTGAATAGCCGATTCAAAATTTAGCAAGACTATGGTAGTCAGAAACAGAGGAAGCAGGGAAAGGGAATTAGGGAAAAGTCAAGAACCTCTTGAAATTCCAGAAGAGTGGAGCATGTATCACCCCATCCAGTCGAGTCCTGTTTTTCCATAGTGAATGTTTACAGCTTCAGTCCCCATGGTCACTCTCATGTCCCCTCCAACTTTGATCCTATACATCTGTTGGCCCAGCAATTGCTCTGCCAGTACTCATGGAACTATCAGTTGAGGCTTATACAAAACTGAAATGTTACCTTATGCTCTATGTAGACCTGAGCTAATTCATTGGCATCAAATGTTTTATTTTTCAGAAAGCAAGACCAAAGTATGGCTCCTTTTTAAGGATTCATTGAAACATTCTTTTTTACTGCATTTGCATCTATCCTGTGGGCAACAAAGAAGAAAGTTTAAAAGGCAGGAATGGAAAGTGAAACACATAATTTTGTTGATACAGGAACTAGAATGAAACATTTTCTGAAAAATATTTTCAACTTATTTTTAGGCTTAATTTTAAAGCCTAAAATGATAATCCCATGATGGGTGAGAAAGCCTAATATTTCTTGCAACTACCTAAATGAACAGCAGCTAATGGCTATCAACAGCATGTTCAATTTGTGTTAAGCAAGACCTTCATATTCATACAGCCTGGCTCTTTTCTGTCAATTTTATTGGTTTGCTTTTTAGTTTAATAAAAATCTCAGTCAGCTTCGTGTACATGATAAACATGATGCTCTCACAGCGCGGGGTCTGGATTTGAGTCACAAGCTCAGTTCTTGGCTCCCTGGGATGACAGGTTTATATATAGGAAGGTAATGAGGCAGAGAAAGGTTTCCCCGTTCTTCCCTCTCTTGAGGGTGGTCAGCCTTACTTGGTAAGAATGACAGAGATCTGGGTCACGAAGATGTTTCTGAGGAACTGAGCAGAGCAGGTTGAAGAGGCCTTAATTTAGTATGTACCCAATTTCATTTAATATCAGGTTTTCAGATGGCTTCCTTTACAATGAATATCTCCTTCCTCAGCTTAATTAGATATTAATATCATGTCCATTTCCTGCTCTTTTCTTGTTCCATGTTTTATTCATCCTCTCATCATAATAACTGAACCTGGTGTCTTGAGAAAACAGGTGTTATGTAGGCATTTTGTGTCTGCCCAGCAGTTTGCATCTCATGCCCAGTTACTTCGGAGTCTGTCACAAATTTCAACCAAACAATGCCTAAAAAGATATCCCATTTTTGCAAGAGTCATGAGAATAATCAGCTGTGTTGTGTGTCTTTCCACATGGAGAAATATCCTGCAGATGTCAGGGAATCTATGTTAAGGTGACTGAAAAGAAAGAGTGAGCCTAGAAAAGGCAGCTGACCAAGTTAGCTTATTAATATTATATTGCAGTTTAAGGAAACTCAGCTGAAACAATCACAGAAAAATATTTTCCAGTTCTCACAATTATGTCTGCATTTGTAGGGAGGTATAAAGTCTTCTAGATGCCTCCAGGATTTTTTGCTTTTTGTTTTTTGTCTAGGCGTAAGTGCAGCTGTGAAAGTCCTGATCTTGCTGAGCATTTTGACACGTGGTTCATGCCTAGGTCTTGTCAGGTTTCCAAATATTGGAGTTCTTCACAGACTTTTCCCCACTAATTTCACTTCAGAGACCAAATACAGCAGCTAGTAGAAGTACGCTTCATCCTGCAGAAAAACACAGATATAGCTCCTACACTTATCACCTCTTCCTCAGAGGGATGGCTGAAAGCACTTGGTCAGCACATGGCACTCTCATTTCACGTCTTCCTTTATCTGCTTTCCAGCAACATTGCTTACACAATATTAATTTGCTCCTCTTATGATGGTGTCCTTAACTTAATGGCTTCATACTACTTTTTCCTGCCTCACCCAGTATACAAGAGGGGACATGGTCACAGGGAGAAAAGAACTTAATTATTTCCTCCCTCTTACCTCTCTCCAGGGTTTGGCCCCAGCCATACTCACTGACTGCTGTCTGGGTTGTGTCTGCCCACAGAATTGCCAGTTTTCTTCTGGGTTTTTCTGGAGTGCTCAACACCACAGTGTCTGTCTCACAGTTATTAATGTGTTCCCATCACACCCTTGGGAGGTAAGGAATATTAACCTGTTAAATAAACAGGTGAGGGATTCAGACAGGGAGGGATTAGGGCTAAATGCCTGTGTTTGTATTCCTGACACTCCAGTGCACTTATTCTCCTGTACAATTTCCCATGTTCAAAGACCAAATCTGGTGGACATCGTTACAACCTATAAATGACGTTTGGTGCAGGGGCAGATTCCAGTTTCCTCTATAACTTACAAGGGAGGGCATTGGGCAGAGCCTGGACATCAGGTCCTTCACTGCTCACCCTGAGTCATCTCCCAAAATAGCTTCAAGGGAAGCCTCTTGACACATGTGCCAAAGAAGGCCAAATAGAAGCTAAGAAGACAGAATTTTTTCAGATATTTTCTGGGTACTCACTTTGCACTGTGAGTGGTCTCAGGCCACCTAGTTTTTGTTTCTGACGAACAGTCATGTGAAGCCAAGGAAACATTCATGGAATGAAAGTAAAGTATTCTGAGCTGTGCAATCTGTTTTAATGGATTAATAAGGAATTATATTTTCATATTAATGACATAATAAAAATAATTAATCATTTTAAGTTTAATTGGAAAACAAACATTTATGAATGGCTTGCTCATTTTGCAATTCAGAGTGACTTTTGATTGCTAAAATGCAAATGTGGGATTTAAGACTTTTCAAGAGCTTATAATGGAAGATTTTTTCAGTGAAAACACCACTGAAATTACCAAAGCAAATAAGCTTTGAACTCGCATCACAAGCCAAGGTTCCACATCAGCCGTGTCAGGTAGCACAACACATACGCCACAACGAAACCGGCATGCTTCGGCAGGCAGAAACGGGGTTTCGTACCGCTGAGCTTGTTAACAGCAGAAGCTGGTGTCACCTCACCTTCACCAGCACAGTCAAGAGCCGGCTGTGGAGGAAGCACAGGGTATGAGAAGAATCAGAGGACAAGAAGACACTGGGTGGAAGATAGTGAACAACAAGAACACGAATTGGCTGCAGCCCACTGGGGCTGCAGCCCACTGTGGGGGTCCTCACCACACAGGGGTGAGACTTGATGGGGAGGTCCCCGGGCAATGAGGAACACCCAGTCGAGGGCTGGCAGACAATTCCCCCACCACAAGTGCCGGGGACTTAATGACCTTGGCTGCAAACAGGTATTTTAAGGGGATCAAGACATAACCGTTACCTCCCTCACCCGCCAGTGCATCCTCATTTTTTGACTGTATCTCAGCCTTTGGGGAATGCCTGCTGAAATTAGTGCCCACGCATTTTGTACGGAGCAGGTAAAGGAGCTTCCACCTGCAGCAGGAACCACACCGCTACCGAGGCTGCTGGCACATTCCGACCGCAGGCGCTTGTTATTTGCTCTGCTGCCAGGAATATCAATGGGATACTACACTCGCTATTGATCCAAAGGAAGATTTTGTTGTTGTTGTTGTCGTAAAAAATGTGAATGCATTATGCTATGTCATGTAACGCTATAAAGCAAAATAAAAGGTACAGGAGGGAAAACAGCAGAACAGAATGACACCAACATTAGCGCTGCAGTTTTTCCAGCCTATAATGGCACATTTTGGCAGATGGACAAAAACCATGACATATCTATGGGTGTCTGAGTCTGAAGATGATTCAGCTCCTCTCTGCTGTGCCTTGATGGGATTGCGTGCGACGACAGCACAGCTCCGTCAGCCTGGCCGATATCACTATTTGCAACATCTTAATTGAGAAATAAGCATACCTGGAGCTGCGTGGGGTGTTCAAGGAAGAATCTGGAGGACGGGTTTCACTGTTCTCCCAACTCCTTAGCCACGTCGAGCTGTTGCGCACAGGTCAATGAGCTGTAAGGTGCTGAGTGGGTTCTGCGAGACCCTTGTTCTCCCCATTTCTCTTCTCTGCCTCTGGTGGCAGAGATCTTCTCCTCCCCTTGGTGCACAGTGGGCCCATGACCACGGGGGGAGAGACCTCACGCACACGTGATGCAGATGGGGCACACACAAAGCGGTGAAAGGTGCGTGTTTGTGTGTGAATGGGCTTTTGGCAGCTGGGCTCCTGCTCTCCCTGCTGCCTGGCACATGTCTTCTCCCAAGGATGGGCAATGCCTCTCTGATCAGCCTTTAGTGTGTTTTGCGCTGACAGGTGCCTCGTGCTGAGATGGGAGCTATGAAAAGCCAAGTTTCTGCACACTTGTAAGGCTGTTTCTGGCCAGTCATGAGCCAACCTCTCACAGTTCTGGTTGCGTTTCTCTGACAGACACAACTGTGGCTGCTCATGTCAAATTTAGCAGAACTACCTAAGGTGCTTAAGAGCTCTGCTTTTCATGTACTTGTTTTCAGCTCAAAGTTGTAGCTTTGTGCCAGAGATCTAGCTTCTCTTTCCTTGGAAACAGCAGAGAAACAGTGATTCTCACAGGGTCTTGGTATCTGTGATTGATAGTCATCAAATGGCAAGGCTCCCCAGCTGAGTGCTCACTCACATGCAGAGAACCCTCAGCAGTGGACCAGTGAGCTGTTGCATCCTCCATGGTCATAGCAGGTTGTAGCACTGTCTTTCTGTCTACACACTTAGCAATATGCCCTGGGCAAAGGTTCTTAGTCTGCTAAGGAAAAGGAATCAGGTTCAGGACTGGTCTCAGGAGGACCCAATAGTTTATTCTATCTTTTCTTCAGACTTCCCACATGGTGAATGTTTATGGAGTCCTTGCAGGGACATATAATTATGGAAGCAAATCACTCTTTTGGCATGGCAAAAAAATATAGAGATGGGGATAAAAGACAATATAGCTCATATTCCTGCCTTCTTTTCTTTGTGATGCTCTTAAATCTTCCTTGTCCTTAAAGCAGGGCCTCCTGAGTCTGGGATGCCCCACAGGAATTCTTGGCTTCTCCTGTGAGACATGGAACCTTTCCTTCTCTCTCACATAGAACCAGCTTCCTTTTTCCTTAGCTGTCACACAGTTGCCACCCCCCTGCCTTTTTTTTTCCCCTCTGAATGTGTGAACCTTTCTATCCATTTTTCAGAGGAATGAAAACAATCATGAGGACATCTGGCTATATTTGTAATATGTGCATGGATAAACTTAGAGACAACAGCATAATAAGTTACGCACTGAATGGAAAATAAGTCTAAACACTCACCAGCTTACATCTAGCATAACTATCAATCAGTGTGCTTCAGTGGATCTGCTCCAACGTATCCCCACTGTGGATACGAGCCAAAATCTGAACAGCAACAAACAGCCCATTATCAATCCATTAGTCCTCACTGACTGAACTATACACATAAAATCTGGTTTTACACACATACTCCTGCCATTCCGCAGCAGAGATAATGAGATTACATGTGCCATATCACTCAGCCCAGAAACTTGTCACATTCTAATGAGGTCCTTCTCTCTGCCACAAACACAAATAAAATACCTGTTTTTTCTTCTCCTACGTAAGAGCTAGCCAGCAGCCAGAAGCTTGCTTGGGAAAACACCGGCACCTGCTGCAGCACCCAGCTAACTTCCGTGTGACAATTCATTGCTAGTTTTGTCTGTCACTTTGCATCACACAGGAGGCAGAATAGCACAGGATGTGGCTCCCTCGGTGTCACCTTTCCTTCCTTCCTTCCTTCCTTCCTTCCTTCCTTCCTTCCTTCCTTCCTTCCTTCCTTCCTTCCTTCCTTCCTTCCTTCCTTCCTTCCTTCCTTCCTTCCTTCCTCTCTCTTTCAAAACCTGTGGGTATTCTGTAAACAGCTAATTAAGTGCCTATTTCTTCTCTTAAAACAGCATATTTCCCAGAAAGTTGACTAGTGTTCAGGGCGTTTTGAAGGAGCATAAAAAGAACAATTGGATAAGATTTTGTTTGTGTTTTTTTTTTTAATTTGGTTAACACTGGTGTTGTGATACCTTTTCCCTATGCAATTCTCCTGTCTTTGAGCTCAATTTTTTGTGTGGATATTTACAACTGACCAATGACCACATTACTGTAATTCTTTCTATGCTTATTTAAAAACGTGTCCACACAAATAGTCATCATGAGCCATGTAGCCAACCATTCACGTCACCAAAGGCCGTCTCAGAATCTGACTGCTTCTAAGACAAAGGGCTCAGCCTGGCCAAAAAGGAGGTGTTGTGTCTGCAGTTATCATCTACACCTGACCCATGGTACCAGCATGCATGTTCTCAGCCCACAGCAAATGTGAAATATCCAACGCAGTTTGCCTCCCTTAGCCGGCAGATAGCCACGGCTGAACCCGGCTAACATCACACTGCATCTGAAGGAACAGATATTTCCCCACTTGGAAAAACATTTATTTCAGAAAACTATTTTGGGGAGGGACTTTTCTTTCCCACACTAACATTCTCTCCTACCAAATGGTGGATCCACTGGTGGTTTGCCCGGACAACTCCACGCTGAACACATCCCTTGGGGCCGTCATCGATGAGACAGTGCCATGTAGCTAAAACTTTCCTGCGTGTTGCACAGTGCTTCTGCAATGCTACAGTCCACAGAGTTTCGTTTCAGGGTGTCTGAGTGGAGTGTAAGTGGTGCATATGCCTTGTGTTTATTCTCTGTTTCGGAATAACGGTTGCCTTCTGTGAAAAATGAAAAAGGTGCTTTTGTAAAAGTTACTGGGCTAAAATTCTGCTCTAAGGTGTAGCTGTGCAAATGGCAGCCTTTGTTTTAGTGGGGGAAGCCTTGTTATAAATAAAAGAAGAGGAGCTGAAGAGGAAAGGAAAAAGAAAAATCTCCTATTACTATATAGAGTGGTTGTCCTTTCAATTACAGATAAAAAGATGATCATGACCCTGAGGGGCTGGATTCAGACAGAATACAAGGGAGGAAGAGCCCTAAAAACAAGCAAAATCTTTACTAAGAGATGATTAAAAAGGAACATAAATGTCTGGAAGTGTTTTGAAGAAGGAAGCACCATGGAAAGGGAGACAATGATTATGGAACATGGAGCAATGCTATTGAATTAACAAAAGGAAAAGCCTGCTGAATATCAATAAAATCCTTTCTGTTTTTCTGTGGCATCATCTTCCAAGGGAAGTTGCAGGAGCCCCATCGTTTGAGTCCTGGCAAATGACTTGGGACAAACCACAAGAAAGTGTGGTTTAAGGCACATGACTGCGATGTTGGGATGGAATTACTGACCTAGTGGCTCATTTCTCTCCCCGCCTTCTCTGGGAATTTACAGCATTAATAAAAAGAAAAAAAAAGACAACCACAGTGGAGGGTAGCTCCTATTTATACATGAGTGGCAGTGCTACAGCAGCAGAAAGAAGCACAAAGGCACATCCAAAGAGATCAAAAGGACTGATGATGGCTGCTAGCACGTGGGGGAGGGAGATACACAGAATAAATTGCATGAGGAGTGAGAACAGGAGGGGTGAATGAGCTTGCCAAAGGCAGCTAGCGCCCACGGACAGGCACTACCAGAGCTGCATAAAGCCATTTGTGCCCTTTCAAGATTTCTTCTGCAAGGGGCTGCTTTCAGTCACTCCGTACTTCTGTCATAGGAGATGCAGTCCCAGCAATTAATAAAACAAGCGGTTCTTGCAGAATATGCTAAGCTTTCCCTGAGATTAGTCCACTTGAAGGTCTCATTCCTTTCAACAGGATGGCCATCTGAAGACCCCATTTTGAGCCTAGCGCCAGGCAGGGTAGGAAGTGTCGCTCGCACCTTCCCAGGCCACTTGTTCCGCATCTCCCGTCTCCTGGTGGGAGTAGCTGAAACAGAAGTAACTGGTGCTACTGGGGAATCCAGCTGCTTGGAAAAGCCAACAGGAAAAGTGAAGGGGAAAAAGGGATCTGGAAAATTGGATCAGTGTAAGAAAAGGCATGGGACTGTATCTTGGAAGTGAAAGGATGGAGCTCAACTGCAGTAAGAATGAGAAGAATCTTTAACGGCTTCTTTTGAAACATTGCAGGAAGGTGCACGCGTGCTTTGTAATAGTGATAATGTCTATTTTGCATCCATATCTTAATTACCCATTAAGGATCTCAAACATCTTTTGAAGCATTTGTTGGCTAAGCCCAACAGCTCCCTGCTGCAACAGAGGGGTCTCACTTATTCCAGGTGGTGGGAATACCCAACAAAAAAGGGGCTGTATCGTGTCAGTGAGGCCAAGCAGAGCATCAGCTGGAATTGCAAATGCTGCTTCTGACCTTTCAGGCTGTTGCTCAAAGACCATATCTGGTCTTACATCCCTGTTCATGAACGAGCTCTATGATTAAGCTCCTTAGCCAGTAAAACGTAACCACCTGCTTAAAGTTATGTACGGGCTCTAAAGGGTGTCTTGAACAGAGTATCTAACTACAAAATGGCATAAGATATTCCACTAACTGAGCTCAATAATTATTTTAAAGGAAAAAATACCCTTTTGAAGTGGAGTCCCTCAGCACTCGATTAGCAAGACCTGGAAACTGGCTGAGTTTCGAAAGGAAGCACTGTTAGGAATCTGACTGTTTTGTTTTGCTGAAAATTCAGTGGAACCCTTTGCACTGCACAGAATCGCTTTTCTACAAGAATGGGGGTCAGAAAAGGCACTAAGGGAAAATGTAACTGAACAACAGAGCTTTTCTGCTTTCCTGGGAAGAAACTTAAACATAAATTTTATCATGGAAGTGTGACCAATAGCTGAAGAATAAAGCCACTCACAAAAGCAAGAAGTCATGCATTGTTTTAAAAGTAAAATAAAATAGTCATAAGGCAAATTGCGTCTCATCAGGACAGCAGAGAAAACTAATTTGATTTCTGTAATATAAGACAACAATGATTATTAAATCTCATGAAAATAAATTCAACCACCTTAAGAGCAGGCTATAAATGTTAAGTATATCATGTCAAAAATTAACATATGAACTTCAAATCTGTGCATCAATTCAAAATCTGATTTAAAAAACTGCTGTTATTAAAGTCAATTGGAGAGCATTGCATTATAAAAACAAATGAAATCTTAACTCTACATGAAATAAATATTTTTTCGAAGCCTAAGCAGAATGCATTAACTTAACATGCAATGATCTAAATTATGTATTAAACTCAATTATTTTTATTACTACTTTTCAATTAGGTTACACGATTAACTCCGTTCTTATTAGAGTCTCAGTTCTGATCCTACCTGCATCTCAACTTTGGTATCTTCTTGGGGATAAATTGTTCACGGAGCTATTGTAATCGAGTCTGTCCTCTGGATTTTGAACAAGAGATAGCATGAAGGTCTGTTGTGAGGAACAAAACAACACTGTGATTTAGCACACATATTAGAGGAGTGGTGCTTTCCATCAGCTTTGGCAGCATTTTGAATGGAAGAGTGTGAGTACTGAGGTTCAAGAACTCCATTGTTCAGTTCTTATCCAGGTTAATCCTATGGCTATATTTTTGAAATTACCACTTTGCTTTTACAGTTTTTATTCCTTAATATTCACCAAAGATCTGACCCAGTTTGAAATGCAGAAGCTACTCTCACATGACATGAACTCTGAACCAGGCTCACTTGCCCCAGTAAAGGAGAGCTCATTGACATTAGCATAGAATCATACAATCATAGCGTCATAGACTACTTTTGGTTGGAAGGGACATTTAAAGGTCATCCAGTCTAACTGCCCCGCAATAAGCAGGAACATCTTCAACTAGAGCATTTGCAGTCTTTGGACTAATTCACTGAGTTAATGCAGTAAGTTATTTCAAAACTGTTATTTTCTTATAACACCATATTTGTGCATATAGATATCAAAATTAGTGGCTCTGATTTTGGAATCATTTGTTTGTGTGGGTTTGTCATCTTGAAGCACTCATCATTCTTCACATATTCCCTTTTCTAGTGTTATTTCTCACAGCCAGAACTTTTGTCTTCAGCGATTATAAATTTTCTAATGCTAGTAAGATATGAAAGTTCCTTGGGAACATGTTTTTTCTAGACAGTCATGAAAAAAGGAGACTTCACTAGCACAGTGCATCTCAAGGGTTTTAGCTATAGTTGAGAACCAGGCTTAGAAAATTTTTGAAAGATGTGGTCTGTACATCCTGAAAAACAAATACAAAAGTTAGAAATGTTAGTCATATCTCTTCTCATTTTCCCCGGGGAACCTTCCCTGGATTCCTAGAAAAGGTTTTGAGCTTTTGCTTGAATGAGGATTTGACTCACTATCTATCTCCCTCATGCATGAAGCTCCTGTTTGTAAATCAAGAACAATGCAAAACGCAAGCCTTCATAGGCTGGGTCTCGTGTTCATACTCCGTGCTTATCTTCTTGGAAGAACCCACATGATATTGTGTCTGTGCCTCAGCAAAAGCTTTTTGTTTATTCATTTGATTAATTTCTTTGAGTTTAAAGAAAGAAATTAATTTTACTTATTCCTCTATGTGATCATTAGAGAAGCTTTTAATGAACATAGTAAAACCCAACTAATTATCACAATGGCATTTAACTCTAAATAAAATTGACAGCAAGAAAGAATATGATACATATAATTTTGCACAGTTTATTAAAACACATCTATCACTTTTTTCTCCTAAAGTAACCTGATCATATTATTCTATGATAATTTAGCTAATATTTTTTCTGTACATTTAATATTTAAGTGGCTTTTACTGATATTAAAGTCATAATGCATTTTATGGAAATTACCTTGCATTCTAATTACTTTTCTTGGTGAGGAATGGTAAATAGAATTATCTCGTTATGCTTGTTGTAGATGAAAGCTAGGAAATATTTAATGAAAAGAGACTGCTAACAGAAAAAAATCCATCTTCATGTTTTTTCAGATGAGTCCATTTTGCCACCAATTCAGAGATGCGTAATTCCCAGAACCACGAGCAGAGGTCAGGCATGGATACGAACAGCAGAAAGGCTCTGAATGGCCAGCTGGATGCTTTTAATGTCAGTAGTTCCCTTTCTTCTGCTTTTCCAAACCTAGGCTGAGGAGAGTTCGGAGTAAGACAATGCGCTACCTCAAGAAAGCAAGAAACACAAACTACTGTGTCCTTGAGCCCAAGCTGCCCCATGCTTTTAGTAAAATAAGCCACTGTTAGAGAGCTATAAGTTGTATCTACAAATCCTGTGAGGTCAAGGCCTGTGTAAATGTTAACCCCTTGCCTAGTCCTTTTTTCCAGCTCTTTAGAAGAAATATAGTTACTGACCAAAAAAATAGAGGAATTAATTGCTGAGAAATCAAATTTCCATGCCAGCTCTGCTCTCAGTTACTCCACTGAAGTCCAAGTGATGTCACGGATAAGACTGGATTAGTGTATCTAAAAACAAGACATGAAAAATTTTTATGAACCTTTATAAAGATGAAGGTGTTCTTCAGGACACACAGGTCTGAACGGGGCCGCTTTGTGTAAGGCACCTTTTGGGGTATGTGAGATGGAGTCTGGCTCCAGAGAAATCATGCTTCACTGGCCACCATGTGTCTGGACATCGCTCTGAAAATCAAAATGCAGTGTGGCTCTTACTTAGTTTGTATGATGTCGTAACATATAAAGAGCTGCCCCCAGAGCAGCAAAATGAAAAGTGACACAAAATTAGGCAGAAAGGAAGCAGTGAGTGAATATCAACACCAAGAAATGAGATTTCAGGTGCTAGTGGTTTTCTGTAAGGTTACACAAATTTCTTGAGCTTTGCATTTCACTTGACAGCGTATGTATTTTTCCTGAAGACTTTCTTTTGCACTGATGCTGGGGTTTCCTTGCACCCACTAGGATCTACACATGTGGAGGCAACAGTCGTGCTATAGGTGATGTATTTTATGGGCCAACTGGCCGTGGAAACTGTACAAAATTGTTAGCTCAAAGCGCCTTTTAGCCAGATATAGTCGTAGCTCTCTTAACATCAATTTTCTGCCTAAGCAATGCATTCCTTCTAGAGGCAGCTTCAAAGCAAATCCCTTGAGAGTGGATGGAAATTTGAACTTGAGTCGGTGAGCCTCCTGGGGCACGCAGAGGTGACATGGCCATCTTCCTCCATGTCATGGAGGAAGGTCCTCCTGGAAATGTCCTTGCCACAAATACTTATCTGGGTGGGGACAAGGACATTTCTTGCCTGCTGGGTGAGAAGCAGCAAGAGGAATGAGAATGACTCACTTCCTTTTATTTTTTGAACAGCAAGCAAAACAATTCTTTACTCCCTTGTCATCACTGGAAACTCCTCTGTAGACTCTAACATAGCAGTCCAATCTACAAATCTGTCTATTCCTTTTTAGCCAAAACATCTTCTGCCATAGGTGTACAAACAATAATTACAATAATATTTCACTGTTGTACTAAGGATCAAGTTACCTGTGTAAAATACTTAGAAAGGTCAGTGTCTCACATATAACATAAAGGCAAAAATAAAGGCACTAAAGGATGTCATTAATATTTACTGCAAATGCACTATAACATTCTGAGTTTGCCATGCACATTTCTCCCTGTAATAGAACATGTTTCTAAAATGGATTAAATCCTGATTTGATTTTACTACTGTACATATTACAAATGCATTTAATTTTAAGTGACAAAATAAAATGTAGCATATGACACTCTAATCTGATGTATAGCAGTTTCACCAGCAATTCCCTATGAGATATATCTTTTTTTAAAAAAAAAGTCAGTGTTGCCTGAGTTAGCTGAACAGGGCCTTATATTCCAGCAGCACTGCACCTCGGTCCCTTGACTTAACCAAACGTTAGCTAAACTGATGGAATCTCAGCAGTGAATTGAAGGAGGTTCATTTGTTTCACAGAGCACAAAAAGCACTCTCTCTTGCTGTACTCCACCTTATTTAAATAGGCACCGAAGAAAAATGCATGTGGTGCTTTTGAAGGTCCACTGGAAGACTTGACATTGACTTTTAAAGACTAAGGATGAGCAGTGACAGAACGAATGTGATGTAGCTGCGTGTCAAAGGCACAGTCTTGTTTTGGAGGTCACAGGGTATCTCGCTGATGGAAAACAAATAAATGAGTAATAACATTAACTGAATGATTGGGTTATGAGCATTATTCTCTCCAGAATCCTTTAGAGGCTTCAATGTGTTGACTTCAGCAAGGCAAAATCCTCTCAGGGCATCATGACCATTACGACCTCTTTTCTCTCAAATTATGTTAGTCCTGAATAACAATTATGGAAATTAACTTATTAGTGCAAATTGATACATGATGCTGGGCCAGCAGAATTGACTGTTCTGTATTATTATATTTATTTATGCTGCAGCACCAGTTATAGTGCAATAAACACAGAGTGACTGTATCATTAATGTAGATGCTATTTAACTGATGGATAGACCGAGGAATTCAGATTTACCTCAGAAACACCAAGGAATATTCTGGTGTTATCTGCAATTTGCTATGGCTGAAAAGCAAAAAAAAAAAAGGGCTTCCACAACATAAAGCCCAAGTAAGAAATCATATTTATTCTTTGAGATCCAAAATGAAATCCTATTTGTTTAAAATCATTAAGAGAGAAGCATAATTTTTCCCTCTTATATTTGTTCACATCTTCTCTCATTCACCCATTTTCTACCAAAATTTGAGATGGAGAACGTCAAACTGGGAACAAAAACAAGTCCATAAGTCTTAGAGGGGGGAAGCTGAAGCAAAACAAATGCAGGCAGAGGCCCCAAGCCTGCCGGTGGTGCCAGGGAGGTGCTGGGGGGCTTTGCCAGCATCTCATGAGGACCGTGTGGAGACGTCCCCATTCTGCTCCAAGGCAGGAGGTATCCCATCTGCCCAGCCATGGGGAAACCTCTCCCATCGCCAGGAGAGCAACAGAGAAACCTCTGTGAGGGCCAAATCCCACCCCAGCAGACCTCCCATGATGGAGGAAAGCCCATGTGCACAAACAACTGTATCGCATGAGCGTAACCCAAAAACCCAGCAGGAGCACCCACTGGCACAAAAGCCATGGTTACCTCGCTGCTGCTTCACCCTCTCCCAGAAAGACCAGGAGGAAAGTCTGAGGGAGAATTAAGAAGCTTTCGATGTGGCCAGCAGCATTCAGATGCAAATTTTTGTCTGCAAGGCTTGAGATTAGCCGCGCTGCCATGGGACCAAAATGACCCATCCTGAGCCTTGAATAAGGCACCTCAAATCAGCTTTGCCACCGCCGTGTCATGCGTGCGGAGGAGCCCTTCTAACCTGGCCTGTATCGCTCCAATTGATTTGGGGGCAGCCCCTGGGGCTTAAGGATGTTTACAACAAACCATCACACATAATAAGAAGAAAAATAGCATTCAAAGTATGTTTCTATGGGAGGAATGGAAGTTAATTTTCTCAGGAAAAAATAAAGATAATTCTTTCAGCTTCCTTCACAGTACTGCATGGAAGTACAACAGCAGCAGTTGTAAAGCGAATTTTAATGATATGCCTGAATGTCACAGTTAAATCTCTGACAAGTTTTTACAATGGCAGCATTTTGATCTTTTTGTCTTTTTTTTTTTGACCCTAGAGATTACAATCAAAAGCTTTCCTTTATTTTTTTCACATTTCATATTAAAACCTTCAAATTTTAAAATTAAATCTTATCTGCAAATTAACAAACCCTGTGCTTCAAAATGAAAAAGAGACATAATAAATACTTACACTGTGCAAGTAATAAAATTATCTTTAAGTTAAAAAAGAATGGATTATCTTTTATTTTCTTGGATTTGCATATGTTGTTGAGTGTTTTGGGGAAAGTCTGATTGTTTGCAATTTTGCCTGACTATCTGTCTAATGATACCTGGCTGTACACAGCCCCCACTGGCCATTCCAACCATTTTTTTGGTGCGAAGATGTTCTGTGAATGCTCATTTGCTTCTGGCCATCTGAAAGCTACTTGGGAGGAAGCAAGGGTTTCCAAGCGCTGGCTGTATCAACTTCCCAAGCAAGATGTGCAGCTGGAGCAGTGAAAAAGATGGTTTTGCCGCAGAGAACTGGACGCTGTATGCATGCATCGGTGTTAAATCAGAAGTCTCCAGAGCAAAAGCAAAGCACAAAAGAGCCAGGCTCTGCTCTGTCACAGAATCACTAAGGTTGGAAAGGACCTTTGAGATCATCAAGTCCAACCATCAACCCAACACCACCGTGCCCACTAAATCATGTCCTGAAGTGCCACGTCTACACGTTTTTTGAACACTTTCAGGGATGGTGACTCCACCACCTCCCTGGGCAGCCTGTGCCAATGCCTGACCACCCTCTCAGTGAAGACATTTTTCCTAACAGACTCGCAGCCTTAGAGCACAAGGGAAAGAAGCAGAGGTGCAACGAACGCTGGCTCGGCAGCTACGCAGTGGTTTAGAAGACAGGCTGTGCTGCATGAGGCAGACATTAAAATGCTCGGAGGTTTGGGAAAGTTCCTGGAAAACCCTGAGCTGCTGCTCCGTGCCGTGTCCGGGCGCCGAGTGCTGCCAGCTGCCCTCTCTCCCGTGCAGGGCTGGCACAGGGACACAGGACCCCTCTGTGCCCTGAGGCCACGCCAGCCCCCGGCGCCGCGGAGGAAGCACAGGCCACCGAACGGGGAGTGCGGACGGTAACGCTGTCAGCAGCGGCCCGGTGAACAGCCCCCTTAAAAACCGATTCCCTGCTTACAATCTGCTTGTATAAATACCGAGAATATGGCAACGCTTCTCTTTTTTTCTTTTTTTTTTTTTTTGGTGCTAAACTCACAGGAGAGTTAGTTTAAAAATCCACCCATTAGCCCCAAAGAGACATTTGAGGTTGGTTTCTCATCCCCTCGCAGTCCTTCTCAGGGGCCTGGGGGCATGAGGAAGAGGCAGGAGC